>NC_079190.1:191977849-192117849 GCF_029499605.1 Hyla sarda | reverse complement strand
AAATGGCTCTACAAGAACATGCGAGTGTAAAAAATGAAGATTTTGAATTTTGCTTCACTTTCTGAATGTCATTTTTAATACTTTGAGGGGTTCAGTTTCTATAAAATAGTAATTTATGGAATATTTCTCACAGAAAGGTCCCTCAAATCCACTTCAAACTTAACTGGGCCCTGAAAAATTCAGATTTTAAATTTTTCATGAAAATGTTGAAAATTTCTGCTATACTTTGAAGCCCTCTAATGTCTTCAAAAAGTAAAAAAACATGTTAACTTTATGATGCCAACATCAAGTAGACATATTGTATTTGTGAATCAATATATAATTTATTTGGAATATCCATTTTCCTTACAAGCAGAAAGTTTCAAAGTAAAAAAAATGCAACATTTTCACATTTTCAAGAAATTTTGGGATTTTTCACCAACAAAGGATGCAAGTAACGATGAAAATGTATCACTATGTTAAAGTACAATATGTCACAAAAAAACTATCTCGGAATCAGAATAAAAGGTAAAAGCAACTCAGAGTTATTAATGCATAAAGTGACAGTGGTCAGAATTGCAAAAAAGGGCTGAATCCTTAAAGGGGTACTCCGCCCCTAGACATCTTATCCCCTATCCAAAGGATAGGGGATAAGATGTCAGATCGCCGGGGCCCCGCTGCTGGCGACCCACGGGATCGCCTCTGCGGCACAACGCTATCATTAATGCAAGAGCGAGTTCGCTCTGTGCGTAATGACGGGCGATACAGGGGACGGAGCAGCATGACATCATGGCTCCGCCCCTTGTGACATCACGGCCCGTCCCCTTAATGCAAGTCTATGGCAGGGGTGTGACAACCACCACCCCCCCTCCCATAGACTTTTATTGAGGGGGCGGGGCGTGACATCACACGGGGGCGGAGTCGTGATGTCACGATCTTCCGTCCCCGTGGTCGGGAGGAATTAGCCTGAGAGCCTTCAGTGTTTCCGGAAGCAGTTACAGGTGGGTGTAGCTTACTATATTGTGGAGTTCCCCAGCGGCGATCTGACATCTTATCCCCTATCCTTTGGATAGGGGATAAGATGTCTAGGGGTGTGTTACATAGTTACATAGTTAGTACGGTCGAAAAAAGACATATGTCCATCAAGTTGAACCAGGGAATTAAGGGGTAGGGGTGTGGCGCGATATTGGGTTACCCCTTTAAGGGGAAACTAACAGCAGGGTCACACTAACCTGAACATACAGGTAAAGCGGATGACACTGATTCTAACGTTTTTACTGGGTAAAAGATCAGTGCAGCCTTTCAGGAGATATTCATCTTTTTATGTTATTTTCTTCTTAAAGGAAATCTGTCACTACATTCACCCGCACTAACAATACCTTTTGTGTCTGGATCTGTCGCTGCATTTTGGAGATATCTTTATTTTACTGAATATGCAAATGAGCAGCATGGGCGGAGCTACGATCCCGACCTCGGGCACAGTGACCTCAGCACTGTTCAGCGCTTGGCCGGCTTATTAATATTCACTTCATTCCCTGCTCTGTCTTAGTGCCTACTGCACAATGCAAAACTACAACTCCCAGCATGCCCAGACAGCCAGTACTGCTGGTTAGTGCGGTTGAATGTAGTGACAGATTTCCTTTAACCCCTTAAGGACCAAGGACGTACCGGTACGTCCTTGGTCCTGCTCTCCTGATATAACGCGGGGTTACACAGTAACCCCGCGTCATATCACGGCGGGCCCGGCGTCATAGTGAAGCCGGGACCCGCCTCTAATAGCGCGCAGCACCGATCGCGGCGCCGCACGCTATTAACCCTTTAGCCGCGCGCTCAGAGCTGAGCCGCGCGGCTAAAAGTGAAACCGAAAGTGGCCGGCTAGCTCAGTCGGGCTGTTCGGGATAGCCGCGGCTAATCGCGGCATCCCGGACAGCTGAGAGGACAGCGGGAGGGCCCCTTCCTGCCTCCTCGCTGTCCGATCGCCGAATGACTGCTCAGTGCCTGAGATCCAGGCATGAGCAGTCATGCGGCAGAATCGTTGATCACTGGTTTCTTATGAGAAACCAGTGATCAATAATGAAGATCAGTGTGTGCAGTGTTATAGGTCCCCATGGGACCTATAACACTGCAAAAAAAAAAAAAAGTGGAAAAAAAAAGTGAATAAAGATCATTTAACTCCTCCCCTATTAAAAGTTTGAATCACCCCTCTTTTCCAATAAAAAAAAAAAAAAACAGTGTAAATAAAAATAAACATATATGGTATCACCGCGTGCGGAAATGTCCGAATTATAAAAATATATCATTAATTAAACTGCTCGGTCAATGGCGTGCGCGCAAAAAAATTCCAAAGTCCAAAATAGTGCATTTTTGGTCACTTTTTATATCATTTAAAAATGAATAAAAAGCGATCAATAAGTCCTATCAATGCAAAAATGGTACCGTTAAAAACTTCAGATCACGGCGCAAAAAATGAGCCCTCATACCGCCCCATACACGGAAAAAAAAAAAAGTTATAGGGGTCAGAAGATGACAATTTTAAACGTATTAATTTTCCTGCATGTAGTTATGATTTTTTCCAGAAGTCCGACAAAATGAAACCTATATAAGTAGGGTATCATTTTAATTGTATGAACCTACAGAATAAAGATACAGTGTCATTTTTACCGAAAAATGTACTATGTCGAAACGGAAGCCCCCAAAAGTTACAAAACAGCGTTTTTTTTTCAATTTTGTCGCACAATGATTTTTTTCCCCGTTTCACCGTAGATTTTTGGGCAAAATGACTGACGTCATTACAAAGTAGAATTGGTGGCGCAAAAAATAAGCCATTATATGGATTTTTAGGTGCAAAATTGAAAGAGTAATGATTTTTTAAAGGCAAGGAGCAAAAAACGAAAATGCAAAAACGGAAAAACCCCAGTCCTTAAGGGGTTAAGGGCTCATTCACACAAGCAGATTTTGATTCAAACTTGCAACGTGTTCCTGCTGTGAGTTTGTAAAGGGCGAGTTCTTTACTTCAGATTTTCAGTAACAATCTCCACCGTGGACCCCACACATACACTATCCTGTGTCTGAACTGGACACATGCACTCCTATGGCCTGCAGTCCGCTAGGGACTACATTCGGGTCATTTTTCAAGTGCTTCCAACTTTGGACTCCTTAGCTATCTGGACGTGCTGGGAGTTGTAGTTTAGCAACAGCTGGAGGCACACTGGTTGGGAGATACTGACTGCATGCATACCCTACCTGTATTTACTAACCTGTGGCTGTCTAGCACCCTTCGCCCATCCGGGCATAATGGGAGTTGTAGTTTAGCAACAGCTGGAGGCACGCTGGTTGGGAGATACTGACTGTACCAGTATTCCCTAACCTGTGGCTATCTATAACCCTTCACTTGTCCGGGGATGATGGGAATTGAAGTTTAGCAACAGCTGGAGGCACACCGGTTGGGAGATACTGACTCTACCAGTATTCCCGAACCTGTGGCTGTCTAGCACCCTTCACTTGTCCGGGCATGATAGGAGTTTAAGTTTAGCAACAGCTGGAGGCACACTGGTTGGGAGACACTGACTCTACCAGTGTTCCTTAACCTGTGACTCTCTAGCACCCTTCGCCTGTCAGTGCATGACGGGAGTTGCAGTTTAGCAACAGCTGGAGGCACAGCTTGGCAGACCATATTCTACCAAAACTTCTTACTAGTTAAACCTTCCCCTCTCTCCCCTCCAGAGGGGGCTGCCGGTGACCTGCAGAATACCGCACTGTGCGGATGAGCTAATGGCGCGGAAATGCCATGACATGACATCACCTCTTTGGGCTGGAAACCATCAGCAGAGGTTAATGGGCGTGCCAGGCGCAAGTACCCGGATATAGTAATCGGACTGCCGCTATAATAACCTGGGGAGTAGTAGGGGGCGTGGCCTCCATCCTGCCTCCTCCCGTTACCATGGCAACCCCTCCTCCACAGTGTGATTGGCAGCCCGGGTGGGCGGAGGTGAGTCAGAGCCGGGTGGAGCGGCCCGCAGTGGGAGGGGGGAGTGCGCACTCCCGGAGCTCTGCCCATCCCGCTCTCCCGGAGCTCTGCCCATCCCGCTCTCCCAGGCGCCTTCCGTACCCCATAGCCCATCACTCTGCACCGGACTGACCAAGGGGGTCCTCATGCTGACCGTCGTGGGGATGACGAACAGGTAAAGAGCCATGCTGAAGAGGACGGGGTGCTCCGGGGAAAGTTGTGTGGTAATGGAGCGGCACATAGCGGCTCAGGAGTTACTTTGTGTCGCCTCAGGGCTGTGTGTGGTGTGCTGGCATGGGGCACTATGAAGTATCTGAGCTCTGCTGTATTCCTCTGTGCTGCTGAAGTAATGGGGGCACTATGAAGTATCTGAGCTCTGCTGTAGTCCTCTGTGCTGCTGAAGTAATGGGGGCACTATGAAGTATCTGAGCTCTGCTGTATTCCTCTGTGCTGCTGAAGTAATGGGGGCACTATGAAGTATCTGAGCTCTGCTGTATTCCTCTGTGCTGCTGAAGTAATGGGGGCACTATGAAGTATCTGAGCTCTGCTGTAGTCCTCTGTGCTGCTGAAGTAATGGGGGCACTATGAAGTATCTGGGCTCTGCTGTATTCCCCTGTGCTGCTGAAGTAATGGGGGCACTATGAAGTATCTGAGCTCTGCTGTATTCCTCTGTGCTGCTGAAGTAATGGGGGCACTATGAAGTATCTGAGCTCTGCTGTATTCCTCTGTGCTGCTGAAGTAATGGGGGCACTATGAAGTATCTGAGCTCTGCTGTATTCCTCTGTGCTGCTGAAGTAATGGGGGCACTATGAAGTATCTGAGCTCTGCTGTAGTCCTCTGTGCTGCTGAAGTAATGGGGGCACTATGAAGTATCTGAGCTCTGCTGTATTCCTCTGTGCTGCTGAAGTAATGGGGGCACTATGAAGTATCTGAGCTCTGCTGTATTCCTCTGTGCTGCTGAAGTAATGGGGGCACTATGAAGTATCTGAGCTCTGCTGTATTCCTCTGTGCTGCTGAAGAAATGGGGCACTATGAAGTGTCTGAGCTCTGCTGTATTCCTCTGTGCTGCTGAAGTAATGGGGGCACTATGAAGTATCTGAGCTCTGCTGTATTCCTCTGTGCTGCTGAAGAAATGGGGCACTATGAAGTATCTGAGCTCTGCTGTATTCCTCTGTGCTGCTGAAGAAATGGGGCACTATGAAGTGTCTGAGCTCTGCTGTATTCCTCTATGCTGCTGAAGTAATGGGGGCACTATGAAGTATCTGAGCTCTGCTGTATTCCTCTGTGCTGCTGAAGAAATGGGGCACTATGAAGTATCTGAGCTCTGCTGTATTCCTCTGTGCTGCTGAAGAAATGGGGCACTGTTTGCATCAGTCATTAGTGCTGCCCCCTTGTTCTGGGGCACCCTTCAGGCTTTGGGTTTAAGGAAGATTCCTAATTCCTTAACTCATTCATCTTCAGTCCTGACGTTTATACTTAATAACAGAGATTCCCAACCAGGGTGCCTCCAGCTGTTGCAAAACTACAACTCCCAGCATGCTGGAAGTTGTAGTTTTGCTGGAAGTTGTAGTTTTGCAACAGCTGGAGGCACCCTTATTTGGGAAACACATGTTTATGGAGTAAAAAACAATGGGCGTGTGGCATATAGAACCAGCTGGGCATCTAAGGCATAAGGACAGATAGAGACTTCATTGAAGTTACAGTGGGCTGACACCACACCCAGCGTGCCCTGTAGCTATAGAGCTGTGCTGGTAGTGGCATGACTGGCATGTTATGGGTGAAGCTGCCCTCATATAAAGCCTCTCTATTATCCGGGAACAATCTGACGAGATATGAAAGCATCAGTATTGTCCTTACAAGGAATTTATGGTGAACAGGAACATACAATGAATGTGCGGAATGTCCCTGATTCTTCCAATGTAGCAGAGCTGTAAGTGTTCCACCATATGTCTCATGGAGCAGATGGCTCCTGACAGTAGGGAGATCTGGCTGATCTATTCAGTGACCTCTGAGATCTGGCCAGCTGCTTGAGATGTGCTGGATGAATCCTGTAGACCAGTGGTCTCCAACCTGTGGACCTCCAGATGTTGCAAAACTACAGCTCCCAGCATGCCCGGACAGCCAACGGCTGTCCGGGCATGCTGGGAGTTGTAGTTTTGCAACATCTGGAGTTCCGCAGGTTGGAGACCACTGGTGTAGACACTACAGCGGGCACGGTCTGGGGGTAACTGCCTGCTGTCAGAAGCATCACCCGCCCCCTACTGACCTGTATGTGGAGGCTGGAGGATGCACATGATAATATATTATTGATGGAGAAGAGTAGATAGCAGGCAATGACGATGATAGCAGGCAATGCCTACAACAGTACCCAGATTTACGGCACTGAAGGAGAAATGTTGCTCAGATTGTCTGTCTGTAGGACAACTATTTAAAGGGTTACTCCGGCGGAAATAATAATAATTAATAAAATTATATAATTTCTTTTTTTTTTTTAATCAACTGGTGCCAGAAAGTTAAAAAGATTTGTAAATGACTTCTATTAAAAAAAATCTTTACCCTTCCAGTACTTTTTAGCAGCTGTATGCTACAGAGGAAAGTCTTTTTTTCTTTTTGAATTTATTTTTTGTATTGTCCACAGTGCTCTCTGCTGACACCTGATGCCCATATCAGGAACTGTCCAGAGCAGGAGAAAATCCCCATAGCAAACCTATGCTGCTCTGCAGAGGTGTCAGCAGAGAGCACTGTGTTCAGACAGAAAGGAAATTCAAAAAGAAATGAATTTCCTCTGTAGCATACATCTGCTAAAAGGTACTGGAAGGGTAAAAGATTTTTAATAGAAGTAATTTACAAATCTGTTTAACTTTCTGGCACCAGTTGATTAAAAAACATTTACCCATTTAATGGCCTATTCCAATCATTTGCATATGGCAAGGATATGCTATCACTTTAGGATTTATGAGGGTCTGACCTATGGCTCAGTTCGCACTACAGAATTCCGCTTGTAGCAGCCTCCCATTGATTTCAGTAGAATTCTGCTCCCTTTACGTGCCGGAAGTTTAGTCGCAAAAATTCCAACAAGGTATCTGTGCAGTTTGTCAATGGGACACTGCCTGTGGACATAGGCACCGAATCCCGCAGGGTTTTTAACGAAGCAGACTTCTCCCTGAATTTCCATAGTGTGAACATACCCTAACTGACCCCTTAAAGGGGTACTCCTGTGCAGAACATCTTATCCACAGGATAAAGGATAAGTGTCTAATCTCCTGCCGGCCACCCCGGCTGTCTCCACGTACGGAGCGACCTATGCGCCGTACACGGATTATTGTCAACCACGGCACAAAGCTGCAGCCGACATGGGCCCCCCCCATGTATCTCTATGGCAGAACGCTGTATCTCCGGCGCTACCGAAATGAAATACACCATTTTAAATGTTTCTTAAAGGGGTAGTCCAGTGGTGAAAAACGTATCCCCTACCCCAGCGGCCGGACCCCCTGCGATCTCCCTGTACGGGGGCCAGGCTCTCCGGTCAGATAGCGGGTGTCGACCACCTCACGAAGCGGCGTCCGACACGCCCCCTCAATGCATCTCTATGGCAGAGCCGGAGATTGCCGAAGGCAGCGCTCCGGCTCTGCCATAGAGTTGTATTGAGTTGGCGTGTCGGCCGCCGCTTCGTGCGGAGGTCGACATGCCCCCTTCCTGCGGGCTGCCGGGGCCCCGTACAGGAGATCGCGCGCGCGGGGGTGGGGGGGCCCAGCGGTCGGACGCCCCGCAATCTGCAACTTAATAAGTTGTTGTTCACCACTGGACTACTCCTTTAAATAAATTAAAGGGGTTATCCAGGAAAAAACTTTTTTCTATATATCAACTGACTCCAGAAAGTTAAACAGATTTGTAAATTACTTCTATTAAAAAATCTTAATCCTTTCAGTACTTATGAGCTGCTGAAGTTGAGTTGTTATTTTCCATCTAAGTGCTCTCTGATGACACCTGTCTCGGGAATTGTCCAGAGTAGAAGCAAATCCCCATAGCAAACTTATTCTACTCTGTGCAGTTCCCGAGACAAACAGAGATGTCAGCAGAGAGCACTGTTGTCGGACAGAAAAGAACAACTCAACTTCAGCAGCTGATAATTATTGGAAGGATTAAGATTGTTTAATAGAAGTAATTTACAAATCTGTTTAACTTTCTGGAGCCAGTTGATTTATATAAAAAATAAAAAAAAATTAGTTTTTTCCTGGATAACCCCTTTAAGGCCAACTGCAGTTGTTCGTTCTGCCTGGTAGTTTGGTGCCACTGTGCAGAGAGTATGTGACCAGAGGTAAGCAAAACTATAGTAACCTCAAAACCCAATTGGACAGATCTGCCGTCGCTTAGTCTAGTCTGGCTGAATTAGTTCTGATCTCAAAGTGATCACGTTTCCCAGAATCATCCAGGATCCATCATTTTTCGGCAACCGGAGCACTTTGAAAGCAGAACTATTTTGGCCAATTATACCCACCCTAGTTTTGGCCAAAGTCACTGTAGATTTGCTCCTCTCTGTCTGTGACAATGAATCAACTCTGTGACCCCTAATTTTCAGGACTGGTAGAGATCACAAGTGATGGCACATCCTAGATAAAAGACCATTACCATTGATGCGGGGAATAAATATGCATCTGCTGTAAATGGTTACATTTGCACCATAACTGACATAAGTATTAAAGAGGTACAGTGGTGCTATTTTAGTAATATCATCGTTGTGTACTAGAAGACATCTTGGGGCTGTCTGACTGACCCCATAGATCAGTGGTCTTCAACCTGCAGACCTCCAGATGTTGCAAAACTACTACTCCCAGCAACATCTGGAGGTCTGCGGCTTAAAGACCACTGTCATAGATCTTACACTGAGGACTAAATCACATTCTGCAAAAAGTGTGACACTGATGTTGTGATGATAAACTAAGTCCCGGGTCAGTCTTGTTTGCAGGGACATATTTCTGAAGAGTTCCAGTGTCATTAGGACAGCGGTCTCCAAACTGTGGACCTCCAGATGTTTCAAAACTACGACTTCCAGCAGTAGTTTTCCAGTAGTTTTACAATAACTTGAGGTCCACAATTTGGAGACCAATGCACTAGGACAGTGGTCTTCAACCTGCGGACCTCCAGATGTTGCAAAACTACAACTCCCAGCATGCCCGGACAGCCAACGGCTGTCCGGGCATGCTGGGAGTTGTAGTTTTGCAACATCTGGAGGTCTGCAGGTTGAAGACCACTGCACTAGGAGATATAAAAGTAATAGTGAAAGAGAAAGGATATATAAAAGCTTCCAGTGATGAATCCTGACCAGATCGATGCTCAGTCCCACTGGTCTCAGGGAGGATCTGTCTCCATCCAATGGCATCTGCTGTCATCTATAGATGTCATCCCCTGCTTTTTCTCATTACAAGTCATGTGATTTTTTTCATCAAGTGACCCAAGGATTTGTTTTGAGAACTGGTGAGTAAAAAATGTTAAAAATAAAACTTCAATGTTATACCCACAAAAAATAGGAAGGAAACTAGTCCCTGTGCCTACTATTCATCTCTAGTGTTAAAGGGGAGGTCCATTTAAAGTGGATCTGTCAGGGGTGAAAGATTGGTCTAAATAAGCCAATGGCTAGATAGGGTTTCTCATCAGGATTCAGGCGTTCCTATTTCATTGTAATAGTCCTTTCCAGCAATGTGATAGAAGACTTTTTTATTTTTTTTTTTCTAAGGGCAACTGGGCAACTTTTCCTCTGCACAGGTTTTAATAAATCTCCCCCTATATGCCTTCCATTGGAGGTATACATCAGGAGTCAGTATAGCTCAGACGGAAGGCTAAAACATAAATGAGGCCTAGGCTGAAGCTGTCAACTCCTCTGGGAGTACAAGAATGCAAGTGACATTCATGAATACATGTAGCCTTAGGGGTGTTTTTTTGCCCTTGCTATATACTGTATTAGAATTACAGTTATTTTGACTCAACTTTTTCTGTTGTAATTTCGTTAAAATGCTGGAATAAAGTCTTCGTAGTTGATCCATACAGTTTAATATTATGTGGAGCCCTAATGTTAAAGGGGTACTCCGCCCCTGGCATCATAGGGGATAAGATGTTAGATCGCCGCTGTCCCGCTGCTGGGGACCCCGGGGTTCGCCGCTGCGGCACCCCGCTATCATTACTGCACAGAGCGAGTTCGCTCTGTGCGTATTGACGGGCGATACAGGGGGCGGAGCAGCGTGATGTCATGGCTCCGCCCCTCATGACATCACGGCCCGTCCCCTTAATGCAAGTCTATGGCAGGTGGCGTGACGACCGCCATGCCCCCTCCCATAGACTTGTATTGACAGGGGCGGGCCATGACGTCACGAGGAGCGGAGTCGTGACGTAACGATGCTCCGGCCCCTGTATTGCCCGTCATTACGTGCAGAGCGATCTCGCTCTGCGCAGTAATGATAGCGGGGTGCCGCAGCAGCGATCCCCGGGGTCCCCAGCAGCGGGACCCCGGGGATCTGACATCTTATCCCCTATCCTTTGGATAGGGGATAAGATGTCTATGGATGGAGTACCCCTTTAATAGATATCTTCCATTGTGTTTTGTAGGTGTATACTACATAATACATGTTGGGCCTCATTTACTAAGAGTTTCGGGTTTTTACTAGCGGGAAAAGTTGTTTCAGACTTGCAGGATTCCTCTCTATTTACTATTGGGAAAAGTCAGGAACATTTTCTGACCAGCTTTTTCTAGGTGGATATTTCCAGCCATTTACCCACAGGATTTTCTGTGAATTCAATAGTAAATCAGTCGGGTTGTGAAACCACGCCCCATTTTGCGATGGCCACCCCCCTTTGCAACAAACCACGCCCGCTTTCCACAGTGCAATGTCGGGTTTGTCGAATTTTACAGGCGCACGCTGCCGCAGACATGTCTCAGACACACTGCGCCAAAATAACCAGACAAAAACTGTTTGGTTTCCGCTTGGTAAATGAGGCCCAATATCTGTAAGCTATGCTATTCACTGGTACTTGTGAACTGGGCCTAAATTCACACTTTGTATTCTTTACCATGGGTAGGGTTGGCATAGGGGGGGATTTATCAAAACCTGTCCAGGGGAAAAGTTGCCCAGTTGCCCATTGCAACCAATCAGCTCGCTGCTTTCATTTTTAACAAGGCCTCTAAAAAATGAAAGAAGCGATCTGATTGGTTGCTATGGGCAACTAAGCAACTTTCCCTCTGGACAGGATTTGATAAATCTCCCCCATAATGTAGATGTCGCTCATAAATGTTCTTTCTGTTGCTGGTCTGCCCAGTGACTGTCATGGAAGTCTTTGTAGGATCACTCCCTCCTATCAGAGAAGCTCTTCCTATATGCTTTGCCATAGATACTGACTAGTTATTTCCTAATCTAATCTTTGTAGTGACTGGTTAGGCAGAGCGTTTGCTTGTCCACTAGTGCACCAGATAAATTGCTGGCAGACGCCATGGGGCTCTTTCCAGAGACAGCTCATTAGATGTAATGGATCACTCTTTACAGCAGATGTTTTGCAGGGAGTGTTTCATTGACTCCATTCCAATGTTAAAAAGACTTGGCCAGGGTTTTCTTAAGATGACTTTAAACAGTAGAAAAAAAAATGGGAAAGAGCTTTTCCAAAGAGCAAATATATTAATGTAAATACAGCATTCATTGGATTTCACCTTAAGTCTCTTCAACTTTTGTTCTTTAGTTTGTCTAGAGCACAATAGAATAAAAAGAGGTTGTTGTTCTGAAATTGCTGCAAAACATCATGTGTGAATACAGCCTTAGAGATACATATAAAACCTCCTTCTATAGAAAGTTTAACCCACTGTGGCACAGATCGGAGATTAGTTTCTGAGATTTTTAGTCATCTAAGTCTATACTGGTAGTCTGCTTAGGTCATGTTCACAAGTTGAAGATTCTATCTGGATATATATGTAGTTTCTGCACCTACATCTCTGCAGAATCTGCTGGTATTACACTTGAAATGCACACAAATAGTGCCCTTTGGTCCCCATTCAAAGGCTATGGAAACAGATCTGCATAGATTAAAGGAGTAGTCCAACATAAAAATGTATCCTCTGTCCAAAGGATAGGGGACAGGTGTCAAATTGCAGGAGGTCCGTCTGCTGGAACCCCTCATGATCTCCTGTCCGGTGACCTGGCTTTCCTCCTGCTGAGCTGCGTCAACTGCAAAGCCGTAGATAGCAGAGTACAGCACTTAAAGGGGTACTCCACTGCTCGGCGTTTGGAACAAACTGTTCGGAACGCTGGAGCCAGGAGCTCGTGACGTCATAGCTCCGCCCCCTCACAACGACACACCCCACCCCCTCAATGCAAGTCTATGGGAGGGGGTGGGACATGACATCACAAGGGGGGGCGGTGCTATGACGTCATGAGCTCCCGGCGCTGGCTGCAGCGTCAGGAACAGTTTGTTCCAAACGCTGAGCTGAGTACTACTTTAAGCTCTCCCATAGAGATGAATGTTTGTGCAGGAGGAGAGCCAGGACACAGGGCAGGAGATCCTCTGTGATCTGACACATCACCTATCCTTTGGATAGAGGATACATTTTTCTAAGCTGCACTACCCCTTTTAAGGGTTATTCACACATACCGTATCCTAATGTGCAGGATTTAACGCCTCATATTTTATGCTGCAGAGTTCAATGTAAACTAAATAACTAAACATCACTTCAATATCCTGCGAATCAAATATGCCCAAGATATTGTACAAGTGAATACCCCTTTAAAGGGGTATCCAGGAATAGAAAAACAGCTAATTTATTCCAAAAAAAAGCACCACTCCTGTACTCAGGTTGTGTAGTATTGCAACTTGGCTCTATTCACTTCTGTGAAACTGATCTGCAATAGCACACACAACCTGAAAACAGATTTGTTTTTTCCAATCCTGGATAACCCCTTTAATGAATGCACTGTGGACTATATAATCTGGAGCCTGTTTCTTCTTCCTTTTAGATTCTATACTGAAAAGGTTTGTGCATATTTTGATGCAGATTTTCTGCAGCTGATTTTGCTATCCATTGACTAAAATGGATAATAAAATATGCATGTGTGCATGTACCCAAAAGCTGCGGTTTAGCACAATAAGGACAACTGTAGTGGAACACATTTATATATGCCCGGGCCTCAAAAATAACCAAAATGAACATATACATACCTTCCTACGTGCCCCCATTGGTCCGGCACAGACCTCAAGGTTCGGCAGTGCTGACCTCATTCCACTTCCTGGGGACGGGGAAGCCACAGAGCCGTCGGCGTATCACCGGCCGTAGCGATGTCCCACCCCGACCGGTGATAGGCTGAGTCCACTGTCATGTAAGGAGCTCTGGCCGGCTTCTTACATGACAGTGGGCTCAGCCTATCACAGGCTGGGGCAGGACATCGCTGCGGCCGGTGATACGCCGACGGCTCTGCGGCGTCCCCGTCCCCAGAAAGTGGAATGAGGTCAGCACTGCCGGACCTGAGGCCTGTATCGGACCAACTGGGGCTCGTAGGAAGGTATGTATGAGTTTATTTTGTTTATGTTTATTTTTGAGGCCCCGGCACGGGCATATATAAATGTGTACCACTGCAGTTGTCCTTTTAAGGGAAACTAACAGTGGGTTCACCTGCACTAAACCCAATACACAGGGTTATAATGTGGGTGAACTAAATTACAATGAGGTATGACTTACCCAGGTCTACGATCCCATTGTATTAGCTGCCATTACTAATCTGGAAATGGTGAATATGCCAACCTACCTTTTATAAATATTTATTAGCTCTTGTTCCCATTTGAGCATGCGGTTGGCGAGCATATTAGAGTAGAGGGGCTGGGAGCAGGGATTCTTGGTCCCGCCTCCATTGCTCAAAGACCGCCATTTGCATGCTAGCAATGCCAACTAATACGATGATTAATAGCAATACCTCATTGTGATCCGGTTTACCAGCACTATAGGGGAGATTTATCAACACCTGTGCAGAGGAAGAGTGCTGAATATGCCTATAGCAACCAATCAGATCGCTTCTTTCATTTTTCACAGCGCTCTTCAAAGGTAAAAGCGATCTGATTGGTTGCTATGGGCAAATGCAGCACTCTACCTCTGCACAGGTTTTGATAAATCTCCCTCTGACCTTGTGTATTGGGTTTACTGTAGGTAAACCCGCTGTCAGTTTCTTTTTAAGTTTATTGGCCCTAATCCACATGAGGTTTCCACATATGAGCTATGGAGAGTCTTGTGGCTGTAAGAATAACTACTTTAATGGTTTCATAAAACTCCTAGATCAGTGGGTTCCAACCTATGGCACTCCAGCTTTGGCAAAACTACAGCTCCCAGCTTTCCCAGACAGCCAGCAGCTATATATAAAATAGCAAGTTCATGGCTCCTTACAGATCCTGTAAAGAAGAAAATAAAGTTAAAGATGTCTAACCTAACTGGTTATGAATTGGAAGTGACCACATATGGAGCTGATGAGACTGCACCATCTCAGATTGATATGGTTAATACACTTGGAGCTTTTATAGGCCTGGTAACCTGCTATGAGCCATTCATTAGAAAAGACAATTCCCAGCTCAAAGCATTGGGAGGTTTCCCTTGAGGATTAATACTCAAAATTAAATCACAAGCCTTTCACATGTCAAGGTCAGAAATAGAGGTGAAATGTACCATATGATTAAACATACAACAGTTTTTGTTTTATCTTTAGCTGTTTAATTCATATGGAGACCAACAGAAAAGGAAAGAAGCTCTGCCTCCATATGGAATATATACAGTATAGGATGTCCTATTAGGGTATGTTTCTATGGGGTGGCTATGCTTCGGTTTTTATGCCCAGATTTTATAGTGCTAGCAGTAATACAAAAATCTCATCCACACACCGTGGAAGAAATCTACTTAGAAAATCTGCCAGTGGTGTGGAGTTTATCTGCAATGTCACAATTTATGGTGTGGATATATTGCAGGCTTTGTGCACTGACTTAAAGGGGTTATCCACCATAAGGTGATTTTAGTACATACCTGGTAGACAGTAATGGACATGCTTAGAAAGGATCTGCGCTTGTCTTGGGACTAAATGGCTATGTCATGAGATTACCATAACATTGTGGCTAGCTTTTTGTGAACTTGTATTTCCTGTTTGACTTTTCTTTTTTTGACTACAAATCCCACAATTCCATTTTCCTCCCTCCTACACATCAGCCACTCCACCCATTGAAACATAAATTAACTGCATCCATTCAAAAGACCTGTGGTTTTCAATCAGGGTGCCTACAGCTCTTGCAGATTGATCTCTCTCCCACAAAGCGATCGCTCCACCCATTGAAGCAGACAGGCTCCCTGTCATCAGCTGACTATTGAGTCAGATCTCGGCCGCATTGCAACCTGGGAAAAATCTGAGACAACAGTAATTTTGTATGCTGGTAAAAATAAATATTGAAGTGAAAATCACAGAAGAATTGTGAGAAAACCGTCACACACAGGTACAGACACTATATTATGAACTACACTAACTTTACAGCCCCTGTAGCATAGTCAAATAAAAAAAAATCCTGGAATACCCCTTTAAGTAACAAAGTAAAAATAAAAAGAATATATTTTGGATTTTGCAGAAGGTCATCAGTTGCATATTTTTAAACCAAGTAAGTATTTTGTTGAAGATTTTTCGCACCTGATTTAGCTATCTATTGAAATCAATGTGTGGGAAAATCTGCAGCAAAATACACACATGTGAACTTACGGTACCCCAATGGTAATTTTGAAAATCTCATCTACGTACAGCGGAAACCTTCCAGACTGAAATTTATGTGGATCTGGATTTTCCCTATTTAAATGTACAGAGATGGTAAGTGTGTGTTTACACTGCAGCAGCGGCAGCCTCATGTGGTCTTTAAGGCTAAGTTTCTACTTGTTTTTTTGTCCTGGGTTTTTTGCTTTGAAAAAACGCAAGAAAAAACGCCAGTGCAATTTCCTGCATTTGTGTGGAAATTGCATTTTTGGCCCCTTTGGCGTTTTTTTTTTTTTTTTTTGGTACCCAACATTTGTTGGGTACAAAAAAAAAAGGATGCAGTAGTGATGTAAAATTTTTTTGATTTATAGGGGTACTCCACCCCTAGTCATCTTATCCCTATCCAAAGGATAGGGGACAAGATGTCTGATTGCGGGGGTCCTGCCGCTGGGGACCCCCGCAATATAGCATGCGGCACCCACCTGTTACTACTCCAGAAGCGCTCGAGGGTCTGGCTAACTATCTTCCATTCCCGTGGTCAGAAGCCAGACCCTCCAGCGCTTCTGGAGCAGTAACAGGTGGGTGCCACGTGCTATATTGCGGGGGTCCCCAGCGGCGTGGAGTACCCCTTTAACGAAATTTTTATTTTTTATAACTAAATTAATTAATTTTTTTATAAAGTGTGTGTATGTGTTTCACATTTATTTATTTTTTTACATTTTTAGGTAGTACTACTACTCCCAGCATGGAACGCACTGTTCCATGATGGGAGTTGTAGTACCTGTACTAATAGACATATCGCCTGATGCGATCGTCCATAATATAGCAGAGATGCGGAGCGGCTCTATACAGCGCTCGCATCTCTGTACTATAATCCGGCCAGTAATGTGAATAGAACATCACTCATTCATATTTTCTGCGCAGAGTGGGGATTGGCCGGATGGTTGCAGCCAATCACAGCTCTCATAGGGAAATATGAATGAGCGATGTTCTATTCATATCACTGGCCGGAGTATAGTGCAGAGATGCGAGCGCTGTATAGAGCTGCTTCACATCTCTGCAATAGGACTATCACAGCCGAGGTCAGGAGTGACATCCGCTGTGATCTGTCCTTAACTGCAGGTGCTACTACTCCCATCATGGAGCAATGTTGGGAGCTGTAGTACCTGCAGTTAAGGAAAGATCACAGTGGAACATCCTGACACCCGCTGTGATCCTCCTGTATAATAATAATGTATAGCTGCGGCCGGCCGCTCTTCTATGGTCCCCTGCACTGACTTATATATTCATACCTATTCATATTTCCCACAGAGAGTTGTGATTGGCTGGAACCATCTGGCCAATCACAGCTCTCTTTGGGAAATAAGAATAGGTGTGTGTGTATATATACGGCAGTGCAGGGGACCATAGAAGAGCAGCTGGCCGCATCTATACATTATACAGAAGGATCGCAAAAGGGTGGTCTGTCAGTTAGTACAGGTACTACTACTCCCATCATGGAACAGTGTGTGTTCCATGCTGGTAGTAGTAGTACCACCTAAAAAATGAAGTATAAAAAGTGAAAAAACACACACACTACATTTTTATTGTCGGCTACATTTTTAGGTCCCTGCCCGCCCACATAAATTGATCCCTGTTTAAAAAAAATAAAAAATGTTGTTATAAAAAAGAAAAATTTTGTTAAATACAATTTTTTCCATCACTACTGTATCTTTTTTTTATTTATATATATATATATATATATATATATAGTACCCTACGAAATTTTATTAAAAAAGTTATCTCCATCACTTTATTGGATTGCTAAAGTCCAAAAGAGAATAAAAACCGCCTAAAAAATGCCAAAGTTAAAACCCACATGCTGTTTTGTTTTGAGTTTTTTTACTCCCATAGACTTTTATGGAAGAAAATCGCCACGATTTCAGGGGAAAAACGGCAGTGGCTCAATATGCTGCGATTTTGCTATACGGCCAAGGAGCAGAAAAACGCCAAAAAAGAGTGAAAAAACGGCAAATGGAAAAAGAATTTTGCGATTTCTCATTGATTTACAGCTAACATCTGGCCGCAGCGTTTTTTGACCGAAAAAACGCCATGCAGCACAATTGGCGTTTTTCTTGGCATTCTTCCCAAGTAGAAACTTAGCCTCATGGGATTCTGCTGCAGCGTTCATACTGTGGAACATGCAGAAGCAGAGTGATCTGTGAAACGGACGTAGTCCGGTCTCTTCTCCCCCTCCTGACATGTCCATGTACCTCCAGCGGGAATAAAGCCTTTTAATTGCATCCGGACAGAGTGCCGTGGTTTCTTTCTACAGAAGCTATTTACTTTGAAGCTATGGGGGATATTTATCAAAGTTGTCTATGTCCCGCATCAATATAGACCAAACTACAGAGGGTTAGGCTGGTCTATTGTGCACCTAATTTATCAAATGGCGCACAGCTCTTGATAAATTCTGCGCACAGACTGCATGATCTATGCTTTAGTCTATATTTAAACCTGCTCCAACATGGTCTGACATTTCGGCGTACTTTCAGCCTATGCGACTTGTCGCTGAAAAGTCGCTTTTGATAAATTCAGCACCAATGCATTTTTCAATGCATTTCAGTCTAAAATAGACTTGTATGCATCATGTTCTAAAAATCCTCTAGAGCAAAAGTCGCAGAAAAGTCGCACATATTTAGACTGCGACTTTCTGTGCGACAAATTTAGACAAGAAAAACCAGTCTAAATCCTTTGATAAATCTCCCCCTATGTCTTTGTACCTCTGAGCACCGACAGGGGCATGAATTTATGAGCACTGGCAAGCCTGCGTCTATTCTGTGTGTCTTAGAGAAAGAGAGGCAGTGCCGACTGTAATTCTCTTGTGGACTATTGACTTCAATGTGGGTCTGTGCGAACAAATCCGCCCGTGTAAATGTATCTTTAAGTTTACATGTACATAATCTGCTGCAGATTTGCTGAAGACCCATTGAAATCAATGGGTTCCAACATCTGCTGCAGATTTGTGCAACAAAATGTGGCTGGGTGTTTTGCCCAAAAAAAAAGAAACCTAATGTGCATTCCCAGTCTAAATGTGAATATAGACTGGGCGGGCACATTAGAATGAAGTTGGAGAAGCCACCAATTTTGGTGGGATCAGCCGGCCATCTAGGGTGTATTGTGGCTTCCTGACCAGTGGCCAATGTTGGGGGAGAGGATGATCAGACATTTTACATTTTAACGGGCTTGATCCTTTTGTTCTTGGGTAGATAAGTGGTCAGAAGTCTGTTTTGGGAGTTTCTGGTTTTTATGGAACTAGTTTAGGTGTCCTATACTACTCACACTTGATGGTGATCTTACAATGCAGTGTATCAGGTGTACAGAATTAAATATATATATATAATATATACTGGGAGATATCTAAAGGTTATCATTGTGTAGACATATGCTCAGAGTTTCAGACATATAGTCCCACAATTTCCAAGTAGGCTTACAGGTGAAACTCAAAAAATTAGAATATCGTGCAAAGTTCATTTATTTCAGTAATGCAACTTAAAAGGTGAAACTAATATATGTGAGAGACTCATTACATGCAAAGCAAGATAGATCAAACCGTGAGTTGTCATAATTGTGATTATTATGGCTTACAGCTCATGAAAACCCCAAATCCCCAATATATGATATGATTTGGGGAGCCATGTCATCTGCTGGTGTTTGTCCACTGTGCTTCATTAAAGGAGTAGTCCAGTGGTGATTCAGTGGTGAGCAACTTATCCCCTATCCTAAGGATAGGGGATAAGTTGCAGATCGCGGGGGGTCCGACCCCTGGGGCCCCCCGCGATCTCCTGCACGGAGCCCCGACAGCCCGCTGGAAGGGGGCGTGTCGACCTCCGCACGAGGCGGCGGCCGACACGCCCCCTCAATACAACTCTATGGCAGAGCCGAAGCGCTGCCTTCGGCAATCTCCGGCTCTGCCATAGAGATGTATTAAGGGGGCGTGTCGGCCGCCGCCTCGTGCGGAGGTCGACACCCGCTATCTTGGCGGAGAGCCGGGGCCCCGTACAGAGAGATCGCAGGGGGCCCCAGCGGTCGGACCCCCCGCGATCTCAAACTTATCCCCTATCCTTAGGATAGGGGATAAGTTTTTCACCACTGGACTACCCCTTTAAGTCCAGGGTCATTGCATCCGTCTACCAGGAGATTTTGGAGCACTTCATGCTTCCTTGCGTTGCAATAATGAAATACAATGGACATTTGCACGGTATTCTAATCTTTTGAGTTTCACCTGTATAGGCAGGCAGTATAGCTTTAGCTTTTCAGTCCTGTGTCCTCTTCCCCAATACTGTAGGGAATATATCTCAGCACAGAAGCATTTGATGGTGTATAAAATGTAAATGCCACCTCATGTATGGAGACAAGTTCTGATAACTCTGCCGCTCTTTTCCAAGGACGTCCTGTGGTTGCAGGAATGAAAATCAATGTTTAGTTTTTTTGTGTGTGTAATATAAAGATGAGAGAGACTAGCGTACTTCCCTTGAATTATTAATGTACAGATTAAAACAGCAGCATTTTAGCTTTCTGAAGCTGGCAGCCAGAACACGTATTGGATTTTTGTATTTTTATTGTGTAATGTGTTTTGATCGTCTTGGGTTGGTAGGGAATGTTTTCACAACTGTACATTTGTCTGGTTCTGCACTAGCTCTGTAATAACCAAAATGATAAAATAATTGTATTATCTTGATATTAAATAGTGTTAGGCTGGGTTCACACCACGATTTCTTAAATACGGTTCCCGTATACGGTTTGGAGGAGGGGGGCGGGGCTTAATTGCGGCGCCCGCACTCAGCCCTATTCGGGAACCGTATTTAATGCAAGTCTATGAGCCGACTGGAGTGAACCGCAGCCTCCGGTCGGCTTCGTTTTCGGCCGTATGCGGTTTCCCGACCGCAGGCAAAAACGTGGTCGACCACGTTTTTGCCTGCGGTCGGGAAACCGCATACGGCCGAAAACGCAGCCGACCGGAGGCTGCGGTTCACTCCGGTCGGCTCATAGACTTGCATTAAATACGGTTCCCGAATACGGCTGAGTGCGGGTGCCGCGATTAAGCCCCGCCCCTCTCCTCCAAACCGTATACGGGAACCGTATTTAAGAAAACGTGGTGTGAACCCAGCCTTACTACTGAGCAAGTCTTCAATACACTTTTTTTAACAACTGCCTTTTAAAATTAAGGGGAAACTCTGGCCAAAACTCATGTTTGTCATGTACCTTTCCTTTACCTTGGGGCTTCTACAACAGTGTGAATCTGACTTCAGTGAAGATCGGAGTGTCACTTGTACGGGTACCAGAACTTGTAGAATGAAACTGCGTGGACAAGGGGGCACATTCTCCTAGCTCCTGTCACAACTGTGATAGAGGAGATGACAATTCTGCTTCCCGAACTTTACTCATGGATGAGGGACCCATTAGTCGGCCCCCACTGACCAGACAATTCCATTCTGTACATAAGTGATTATTTTTAATATGATTTATTGGGATAACCCTGTCTCACATGTTGCGATTTATAAGGGTACTCTGGTGGTCAACGTGTTTTTCCGTTTGTGACTTACCCTATTTGTTTTGTTTCATTTCTATTCTTGTTGTTTAGCTTACTCTATTTCCGTTCTTTGTTGTTTTATCCCCCACTTTGTTTTCCTATCTTTGCTTCTATTTCCTGTTTCTTGCTGTGCTGAAAACTACAAATCCCAGCATGCCACATGCCTTGCTGGTTTGGGGCAGCTCCTTTTTTTGTTTGTTTGTTCTGCCCTTTACCCATACTACTATTTCCCAAGTCATCCCCCTTATACACAGCACACTAACATAATCAGCCCTGGTTGAGATACACTGGCATACACACACAAAAGGGACTACAACTCCCAGCATGTCATTCAGGAGTCTTCAGTCTGTGGTATAACACCAGCATGCTGCCTCTGTAGTCTCCTGGGGGTTGTAGTCCACCACACCTCCTATAGGGCATACACCAGTGTTTCCCAACCAGGGTGCCTCCAGGTATTGCAAAACTACTACTACCAGCATGCCCGGACAGCCAAAAGCTGTCTGGGCATGCTGGGAGTTGTAGTTTTGATACAGCTGAAGGCACCATGGTTGGGAAACAATGCACTTTGTTTGTAATATACTGAATAGGCTAGGTAAGTGTTTCCCAATCAGTGTGCCTCCAGCTGTTGCAAAACTACAACTCCCAGCATGCCCAAAGACTGTCAGGGAATGCTGGGAGTTGTAGTTTTACAACAGCTGGAGGCACACTGATTGGGAAACACTCGTGTAACATGATGTGTATGCTGAATAGGCTAGGACAGTGTTTCCCAACCAGTAGGCCTCCAGCTGTTGCAAAACAACTCCCAGCATGCCCAAAGTCTGTTCAGGCATGCTGGGAGTTGTAGTTTTGCAACAGCTGGAGGCACACTGGTTTGTAAATACTAGCATACACACAAATAACAGGGGCTACAACTCCCAGCATGTGTCATTCAGGAGTGTGTACCCCCCCCTCCTTCACACATAGAAATCATCCCCAGTGCGAGGTTTATTCCCCTGCAGTCTATACATCCCCAGCCCATGCACCTTGTTATCCTCCTCTTCACATACATCTTCTCTTTCTTCATTCAGTGCAGACCTGCGTCCTCATAAGACAAAGCAGGGGGAGGGGAGATGAGGAGCTGTGTATGTCCTCTCTCTCCCCCTGCTCTGGCTTCTTTCTCTCATGCACACATGCGTCCTCGGGGAGGGGGAGATGAGGGGGCATGGCTTCTTTCTCTCATGCAGACCTGCGTCCTCGATGAGGGGGCGTGGCTTCTTTCTCTCATGCCCACCTGCGTCCTCTAGGAGGGGGAGATGAGGGGGCGTGGCTTCTTGCTCACATGCAGACTTCGTCCTCGGTGAGGGGGAGATGAGGGGGCGTGGCTTTTCTCTCATGCAGACCTGCGTCCTTGGGGAGGGGGAGATGAGGGGGCGTGGCTTTTCTCTCATGCAGACCTGCGTCCTTGGGGAGGGGGAGATGAGGGGGCGTGGCTTTTCTCTCATGCAGACCTGCGTCCTTGGGGAGGGGGAGATGAGGGGGGCTTGGCTTCTTTCTCTCATGCAGTTCTGAAAGAACAGAGGGAAAAAAAGCCATGACATGTTGTCCACAGCTTAATCCTAACATGTGGACGACAGTAAGAGATCCAACACAGAACTACAGAACTTCCTGGCCCACAAACAGGTATGAAAAAAATACACATGTTACACAAACATATAATACATGTCAATTGCAAAAAACATGAACATTAAAAGATGCAATATAGCCAAAAATCTTAACCACCGGAGTACCCCTTTAATGCTGGAACCTTCGGTTTTCAAAAAAAACATTGCGATTTTGGAAAATCATGGGAGAAAGTCATGGCCAGCCATATATTTTATTAATATGTGGTATTACAAGGCAACCATTTAAATTATCGCCTCTTTGCGATGCCGCAGAGCTACGGACCACTGCTAGTGATGTCAATATCCCATAAAACAGCGAGACAACCCCTTAGAAGGAACAATTTGGGAAAAAGAGATACTATTAAGCAATTTTTCTGCTGCAGCAATGTGGACACACAGAGCACTCGGGGACTGCTGCTCCCAACGATGTCATTGGGTTCCTAGTGGTCAAAGATTAATCACCTATATTGTCGTTGGGATTATTATTTGGGGTACTCCTGCGAAAAACATCTTATCCCCTATCCAAAGGATAGAGGATGAGATGTCTGATAGTGGAGTTCCCGCCGCATGACTGGTGACTTCAGCCACCACACCTCCTCCATTCATGTCTATGGGAGGAGGCATGATGGCTACGTACTAGCCTTCACGCCCTCTCCCATACACATGAATGCGTGGTGTGACGCTGCTGGCCCGGAGAGGAGACCTCTTTTCTGGCTAGGGGATAACATGTTTTACCCTATCACCCATGACAGCACCCCTGGAGAGTGGTTCCCCCGTAGCCTGTGGTTGTGAGGGATCACCCGGGCAGTCTGCTGCGGGGTTGGGCAGCACCTGCGACAGATTCCTGGCGGTGTTTCCTCCGAAGGGGTGGGGGGTGGCCCTCCAGGCTATTGTCGTAATTTGGATTACTTACCGGTAATCGTTTTTTCAAGAACCCATGACAGCACCCCTCATGTATCCCCCCCCTTGAATATAATTTTTTGCCATATTGTTGTGTTATTTTTGTGCATGCTTGTCTACCTCTTGCTCCGTAGAAGTACTTTATAATTGAACTGAGGGGCGGAGAGGAAGGAGGTCAAATTTATCTTCAGGTTTCCTGACCCAGGGTGGGAGGTCCTCTCCAGGGGTGCTGTCATGGGTTCTTAAAAAAAACGATTACCGGCAAGTAATCCGAATTTTCACCGGAGTACCCCTTTTAAGTGAGAAAATCCATGTTAGAGCCCATTCACATGTTGGAATTTCCGGTGAGGCATTCTGTCTGAGGCAGGTGCTGGCAGAAAATGCCGGTGCTAATAACGCTCGGAAATGTGCTGTCTCCATAGACCTAAATGCATTTCTGAGTGGATTTTGCAGAAAGAATTGACATGCCGTTTTATTCTGCTGAGCATGGTGCACCACAATCCCATTGAAAGCCATGCCACAGAGTTTCCAAGCAGAATTCTCAGCCAGATTTTGCTTGGAAATTCCTCTCGGATTCACATATGGTCATATGGACAGTGTAGAGCGTTGTTTGGTCTAACTATATTCTCTTTAGTTGAGACAGAATAGTAGCATAAAACAGATTTGAAGCAGATCTGTTTAGAAATATTTCAACACTTGGCTGTGTGGCAGTGACACATATGTGCAGTCTTCTGCTGACTGCAAAATAAAGTTGCCAACAAAAGCTTGTGTTAAGCTAAAATATTTGGCAGTGTGGTTGGCAGAGTGAGTCATGTACATCCAAACATTCAGCGCAGATAGGATTAAAAAAGAGCAATAATGGCAGATCTGTAAAATGACGGCTTTTGTCCTGTCAGCAGCACATTCTACTGTTGGCATGGTAAAAAGTGGGTATGGGCAATGGTCTTGATGACTCTGCTGTCAACGTGGCAGCATACTGGGGAGATCTTATTGCCATAGTGGGTGAGGGGTTACATATCTATTAACTTTACATAATAAATAAAGCAACTGGTAGATCTATGGGGATAGATATGAGTTGAAACCAATTTTTACAAAGTATAATTTTGAGTTTTCCGAGAATGATAAAGTAGTTTTCATCCCTTCCCCACATAGATAAATCATAGGTAAAAATGCCATTCTGTCACTACAGCAACCCTGGAGGTTTAATGGGAGCCTGTCATTTTTTTCATATTGCCATTTTTTAGGCATCATAGACCCAATAGCAACATATAGAAAAAGGGTGTCCAGCTTGGTGTGTCGGGTAGCTTTTTATTACGGCCAGTCAAATCACCACGGAGCACTCAGCAAGAGCTAAGCCCAACATGTTTCTGACATCATGAATTAGGATGTCTCATGATGCCAGAAACATGTTGGGATTACCTCTTGCTAGTATTCTGTTGTGATTTTTACTGGATGCTATAAAAGCTACCTAATTTGAAAAACATCATGCTGGACACCCTTTCATTTATATGAAGTATGATAGACCTGCTTAGCTAAACTGTGTAAGTATTAAAGAGGTCATGATTTCAGTAAAATCTTAAGAATTGCAGCACACACCATATTGCTTACACACTTTTAGCAAGGTGTCTGGTCTCCGGCAGCCTGTGGGTTCTCTCTCTGTCTCCTTGTACACAGTAATATTTGAAACACTTGTTACAATGTCCCAGTGTAAATTCACTAAACAGTTCACAACAGAAGTATATAAATTAAGTTTATTTCTGGGGAGAATTGAACATTGTCTTATGGGGTACTCTGCTGGAAAAAAAAATTCTTCAAATCAACTGGTGCCAGAAAGTTCTACAGATATGTAAATTATCAGAGATGTGACATGCCCGGGACATGCAGTTCTTGGCGTCGGGCAGGTGAATTCTTCAGGCATTTAGCCCTGCTTTGCCATGCTAATCACATTTATTGACACTTTATTTTCACATTTTTATTTTTGGCAATGTTATAGTCCCCATAGGGGCAATCGCATAGCATTGATCAGTGTTATTGCCGCTTGACCGCTCCTGCCTTGATCTCAGGAACGGAGCAGTCATTTGGCAATCGGATAGCGTTGAGGCAGGCAAGGATCCTCCTCGCATCCTGCAAACTGTTCGGGACACAAGGAGGATCCCCCTGCTCCCTGAGATAGGCCTAGAGCAGCCGCGATGTGCGAGTATACTGCGCATGCGCGCGGTGACTTGCACATCGCAGGAAGTCTGCCCATAGCTGCGTATTGCCGCTCCCAGCAGGCACATTTAAAGGCACCCTGTCGCGGTCCTTTGGCGGCGGATCCTCAGCATAATATACGCTGTGGATTCGGTCGTTTTAACGTATCCTTAAGGTGGATTCCAACAGAATTTTCATGTGGAATTGTGCCTTAAAATCCCTGCCTGAAATCCTTGTGGAATCCAATCCCCATTGATGTCAGTGGAAGGTCCTGACCAGGATAATTGCCTGCCTTAAGAATGGACACAGTGAAGAAGAAAATAATTCTCTTCAGGACTTTTCATTCCACAAGGATTTCAGGTAGAGACAATTTGAGGCAAAATGCACATAGAAATTCTGCTGGAATCTGCCTCCTTGGTGTGCACTGGTTTCTGCATGGAGAAGTAGAGGATTTCAGCTTTCCTCATCATTTTCCTTGGTGTTTCCTCGGTGTGAACAGGTGCATAAGCCCCCAGGGTTTAAATTTCTTGAAAGACCTAGTGACCTGGATAACTGGGGAGTGACTGTATACCTGCATGAGCCGTGGGTATATTATGTCCTGTCAGCATTGTATTTTCCTTGTGTATGTAATTAATGTATTTGACGGAGCTGCAGACATGCTTTATTTTCGAAGGCTATGTTTCCACTTCTTTTTTTTCTGGTAGTTTTTGAGCCAAAGTCAGAAGTGGATCCATAAGGGAGGAGAATTGTCAGTCCTTCTTTTATATGTCTTATTCCTTTTGAATACACTTCTGGCTTTGGCTCAAAAACTGCAGTGGCAGTATTCCAAAAACTGCCAGAAAAAACCAAGAGGAAACTTGGCCCAAGAGTGTTGACCTGAGGTGCTGTTTGTCGGCTTCACTCTGTCCTTCGTCTATTCAGTTGTGTAATGTGGTTTTGTCTAGACTGTAGATCAGGGTTTTATAGTATAAGAAAAATGCGTTCATTCAGCTTATTGCATTTAGATTATTGTTTTCCACATACCGTATATAGTGAAATTGTGAGCCACTAAAACTACAATTACGAAGTGCTTCTAAGGGAGAATACCATCTTTACTGAATTGTACAGCATATGGTGGAACAGTGGACACCGTGAAAGCCTTATTCTTTGGTTTCTAATCCAATTATAGTTGTGGCAAAATGTTTGCTAAATAAATAAAAAAAACAGAAATGCATAGTGTGAATGACCTGTTACTCTAGTATGCAGGCAGAAAAGTGGCCGATGGGACACGCACATATTTTACATTGGTAGGGTTCCCTCTAGTGGCCATATTATAACACGCGTCACATTCTGTTCAGAAAAAGATTTTTCACTGCACTTAGAGACCAAATGGAAAACAATATGATTGAGATCCTGTTTGGTTTGTAGCCATATGTCATAATTGTGATGAATACCTTTCATTGACTCTTCATCATACAGTTGGGTATAATGTCACATGCCTTGACTTCTCCATTGCATTATTCACAACCAACAAATGGATCCTTTGTGTAGATTTCATGCACGTAGCTTTGTTAGTTAGTTCTCCTTTGTTAACTCTTCTTTATTCACATTGCCTTAAGGGATATATAGCCTCATAGCCTTCTACTGTACCTTTTTATAACTGAATAGATTCTAAACTCGTAAAGTGAGCCGTCATATGTCAGTTTTATCATTTAGACACAAATACAACCGAAATCTTCTCTTGTGAGAACCTGCATGCAAATATGTATGTATCATTATTTATGGCTGTTTTTCTAAATTTTTGATATAACTACATTACATGGTACATCTAGCAACCCAGCAACCAGACTTAGAGCCAAGGAGGGTCGGGGTGTTAAAGGGTGTTATCACTTAGATTTTGTTTCCTGTTTAGAGACAGATGCTGGAACATGTTCTCAATTTTTTTTTCTTTTTCACACTAGCGGTAAGTTTAAAGGGGGTACTCTGCCTATGGGATGGGGCGTGACGGCTAGTACACACCTTGTTCGGAAGGCTTTAAATATGGGATAACATGTACTCCTTTAAAATCAAGTTGACCAGGTGGTGTCCTTTGTGCTCTGACCTGGTTGTGCTCTGATAAAGATGAGAAAACTAGGAAAAACATCACAGAAATTCTAAAGAAATATAGCGAGCAATTTCATTTAAGCAGGTTATTTTCTGAAAACATTCCTTTTAAAGCCAAACTGACAGCAGGTTAGAAGAATCTAACCTGTTGATATCAGCTAATAGGGCAGGGGACACCGATTTACAATGTACCTTTTTATCCCTCTACACTTGTGTAACATTATTATTTATTAATATGCTAATGAGGATGTTCTTTACACTGAGGCATTACTTTAAGGAGAACTCATAAACGTATCCCCTATCCACATGATAGGGGATAAGTACAGTCATGACCGTAAATGTTGGCACCCCTGAAATTTTTCAAGAAAATGAAGTGTTTCTCTCAGAAAAGGATTGCAGTAACACATGTTTTGCTATACACATGTTTATTACATTTGTGTGTATTGGAACTAAACTAAAAAGTGAGGAAAAAAAAAGCAAATTGGACATAATGTCACACCAATCTCCAAAATGGGCTGGACAAAATTATTAGCACCCTTTCAAAATTGTGACTAAATAAGATTGTTTCAAGCATGTGATGCTCATTTAAACTCACCTGGGGCAAGTAACAGGTGTGGGCAATATAAAAATCACACCTGAAAGCATATAAAGAGAGAAGTTAACTTAGTCTTTGCATTGTGTGTGCCACACTATGCATGGACAACAGAAAGAGAAGAGAACTGTCTGAGGACCAAAATTGTGGAAAAATATCAACAATTTCAAGGTTACAAGTCCATCTCTAGAGATCTAGATTTGCCTTTGTCCACAGTGCGCAACATTTTCACCCATGGCACTGTAGCTCATCTCCCTGGGCGTGGACGGAAGAGAAAGATTGATGAAAGGTGTCAACGCAGGATAGTCCGGATGGTGGATAAGCAGCCCCAAACAAGTTCCAAAGATATTCAAGCTGTCCTGCAGGCTCAGGAAGCATCAGTGTCAGCATGAACTATGCGTCGACATTTGAATGAAATGAAACGCTATGGCAGGAGACCCAGGAGGCTCTACTGCTGACAGATAGAGATGAGCGAACTTCCAGTAATTTGATTCGTCACAAATTTCTCAGCTCGGCAGTTGCTGACTTTAGCCTGCATAAATTAGTTCAGCTTTCAGGTGCTCCGGTGGGCTGGAAAAGGTGGATACAGTCCTAGGAGACTCTCTCCTAGGACTGTATCCACATTTTCCAGCCCACCGGAGCACCTGAAAGCTGAACTAATTTATGCAGGCTAAAGTCAGCAAACGCCGATCCGAGAAGTTTGTGATTAATCAAATTACTGGAAGTTCGCTCATCTCTACTAACAGAGACATAAAAAGCAAGACTACATTTTGATAAAATGAACTTGAGTAAGCAAAAATCCTTATAAGATAATGTCTCTTGTGGACAGATGAGACCAAGATACAGCTTTTTGGTAAAGCACATCATTCTACTGTTAACCGAAAACGGAATGAGGCCTACAAAGAAAAGAACACAGTACCTACAGTGAATTATGGTGGAGGTTCAATGATGTTTTGGGGTTGTTTTGCTGCCTCTGGCACTGGGTGCCTTGAATGTGTGTGAGGCATCATGAAATCTGAGGATTAACAACCTATTTTGGGTCGCACTTTACAGCCCAGTGTCAGAAAGCTGGGTTTGTGTCCGAGATCTTTGGTTTTACAGCAGGACAATGACCCCAAACATATGTCAAAAAGCATCCAGAAATGGATGGCAACAAAGCACTGGAGAGTTCTGAAGTGGCCAGCAATGAGTCCAGATCTAAATCCCATTGAACACCTATGGAGAGATCTTAAAATTGCTGTTGGGAAAAGGCGCCCTTCCAATAAGAGAGACCTGGGAGCAGTTTGCAAAGGAAGAGTGGTCAAACATTCCGGCTGAGAGGTGTAAGAAGCTTATTGATGGTCATAGGAAGCAACTGATTTCAGTTATTTGTTCCAAAGGGTGTTCAACCAAATATTAAGTTAAGGGTGCTAATAATTTTGTCCAGCCCATTCTTGGAGTTTGGTGTGACATTATGTCCAATTTGGTTTTTTTTTTCCTCCCTTTTTTTGTTTAGTTCCAATACACACAAAGGGAATAAACATGTGTATAGCAAATTATGTCTTACTGCAATCCTCTTCTGTGAGAAATACTTAATTTTCTCGAAAATTTCAGGGGTGCCAACATTTATGGCCATGACTGTAGTGAATTGCTGGGGGTCCAATGGCTGGGATCCCCCACGATCTCTGAGATGGGAATGCGTCTCTCTGTGAGTAGTGCTGTATACTGGTACACTGCACATGCTCCATTCATTTAATTTCCAATGATGCCCGAGTGCTGTACTCGGGTCTTTTCAGTGCTTCCATAGGAATGAATGGAGCGCATGCCGCCTGCACCAAATGCTCCTCACTGATTGCTGGATCCCCTCCTGGTAATCGCTGGGGTCCCAGCAGTCCGACCCTCCTGCGATAATCTACTTATCCCCTATACTTTTAATTGGGGATAAGTTTATTTTTGCTGGACTTCTCCTTTCAACAGGGTTGTCTGGTGTTCAGAGTACCTGTCGTCAAACAAAACTTTTCATATGTTGTTCTTGGTGTGAAATCGCAAATCTTTCTAATGTATCTTCTGTTCCAAAACTCACTTGTTTCATGGTTTGTTTGCATTTGAATTTTTGACCACTAGGGGGGTCTCTTTTCTATGCCCACATCACTCTCCGCACAGGCTTTGGACTGTTCAAAGTCCAGAAGTGCGGGTCCATTATGAATAAAGTTTCACTTGTTTGATTGAAATTCCAAGAAAAAAAACTGTGCAAAGACAAAAACCGTATGGTGAAAACCGGCTGGAACAGTACGCACATACGGTCCTATATGGTTCCCATTGACTCCCATGTTAAAAATAGAAAAAAAAACATATACGGTTTAAGGGCTGGTTCATATCACGTTTTCTCCCATACGGGAGCGCATACGGCAGGGGGGAGCTAAAACCTTGCCCTCCCATATGCCTTCGTATGCGCTCCCGTATGTAATTCATTTCAATGAGCCGACCGGAGTGAAACGTTCAGTCGGCTAATTTTTGCTCCGTATGCTCTTTCACAACCGGACCTAAAACCGTGGTTGACCACAGTTTTAGGTCCGGGGAAAAAAGCGCATACAGCGCAAAAATGAGCCTACCAAACGTTTCACTCCGGTCGGCTCATTGAAATGAATTACATACGGGAGCGCATACGAAGGCATATGGGAGCGCAAGGTTTTAGCTCCCCCCTGCCGTATGCGCTCCCGTATGGGAGAAAACGTGATGTGAACCCAGCCTAATACTGTTTTTTTTTTTTTTTTTTACCCAGACCAAAAACCATGGTAGGCAACTGTTTTCTGTCTGGGAAAAAAAAGTAAAAAAAACTCTATGGGTTGAAAAACTGAGACAACCGTATACATTATGGTGCATACGGTTTGAATTGGGAAGTCTATGGGCACGGTTTTCTGTACGGTTGCATCCTTATTTTATTTATTTATTTTTTTTTTTATGAAACCGTATGCCAAAACCGTATAGCAAAATCGTGGTGTGAACTCGCCCTAACACATGGTAAGCAGTATCCTATCCTAGCACTGCACCTGCTATACAGAGAGGAGGAAGATAGTATTAGGGTTATGCAAATTAACTATGTGGCCGGCCAGCTGTGTACAGAGAGGGGGTGGGGCTATGCAAATTAGATAGCAGAGAGGGAGTGCTATGGCCAGACCTAACTTCCTGAGTTTGGTCTCTTGCCATTACAAGCAGGAGGCCAAAAGAGATTTTGACCAGACGGAATGTGTTCTGGCCAAGAAGGGAGACCCCTTGTGGTCAGAAGTGTACAGTAGAAAAACTAACATAAAACATGCTTTTTTTTAAAAATGGAAGCCAAATACAAAAGTTATTTATTTAACGTAAGGAATCGAATATTAAAAACCATGTTTTAATGACAGTGCCCATTTAAATACTGTGTGGCTACAAGCAGCATTGATACACTTGTAGACTTGTTGGAACTATACTATTCTACAATGTTTCTGAATACATCTAATTCTGTATTATCAGGGTATTTTTTAATGTGGCTCTCTACAGGGCATCAAATGGTGACATATACACAGTACCTTGGATTCAGTAGTATATACCGGTGCCACTGTACAGCCTTCCATGTACGAAGAGCAGTGTGCGATCTGTGGGCAACATTCTATCACTCAGAAGCTGCCTAAGCAGATTGATATAAAGATTTTGTATATCTTGTCTCTACTTGTCTTGTCAGCCTCGCATGCCTTTCTTGTATGAGTGTGCATGCAGACTGTCTGTCCCTGAGCAGAGCATAGACTCACCAGAAATAACCAATTATGTGTTGTGATGATATTTGGTCAGGATCCCCAAACCTCACCTTGTCTGTGTGCTCTCAATTTTTAGTAGCCTTATGGGGGATACTTCAGGGTGTTTCTACCAGTTAGGACAGGGTTTCCCAACCTCCAGATTGCAACACCTGGAGGCTCCCTGGTTGGGAAACGCTGAGTTAGGATAATCCATTCTTTAGTCCTTAGCATCATGAGATATGGAAAACCTTGTCTACTTGCCCAATATATACTTATAGTGCTGGTAAAATCCATAGTGGAGATTACAGTACTGGGCAAGTCTACAGGGTATTCCATGTCTCATAATGCTAAGGTCTTTTCTGCATGAATCTAGGAGCATGCTGTGGATTTTCTTATCCGTATCAGGCTCATTCCTGTGAATTTATTAAATATTTTACCTTGTGAGGGATGAAATCCACGTGTAACATAGATTTCTGATTTCTGACTAGACATTTTACACAGTATGTAAGTTGGGTACTGTAAACTCCATTCACTTACCTGGGGAGATTTATCAAAACCTGTGCAGAGGAAGAGGGGTGCAGTTGCCCATAGCAACCAATCAGATTGCTTCTTTCATTTTCCACAGGCCTCTTTAGAGGCCTGTGGAAAATGAAAGAAGCAATCTGATTGGTTGCTATGGGCAACTGCACCACTCTTCCTCTGCACAGGTTTTGATAAATCTCCCCCACCATGTACAAAATTTGGTGTAGATTCCACAGCTTATATTTTGCAACACATGTACGCCGTGGGAACCCCACCTAAGAGGCGTATTCACATGCAGCAGTTTTGTTGCAGAAATTTCTGTGACTGAAATTCCATTCTATGCATTTGAATGTGGTTCTTTCTGAACATGAATGGGTTGCAGACATTTCTGCAGCAATTCTGCCGTGTGTGTGTGTGTGTGTGTGTGTGTGTGTGTGTGTACCCTAAAGTGTCTTGTGCACTGCTTAGTCTTGTAACTTCTAGGAATATCATTCGCATTTTTAAGCAGCACTCTGACTTCTAGAATCTGACCAGCTCTGCTTGTGTGAAGCATAGACAAGGCCCAGAAGGACACAAGCAGAGCTAGTCAGATGCTAGAAGTCAGAGTGCTGCTTAAAAATGTGCTGCTGGGATCTATAGTTAGTGTTTTCTCTTGCTGGATTTCTTATTATTCTCCTTCCCTGCATCCATCAGACTTACACAAAACCTCTTCTTATTGATAAATCTACCCCACTCTATTCCCATGTTATGCAGGGGTTTACATGAAGTGTCAGATCCTTGGCTTCCTTCCTTGCCAGTAGTAGCGGACTGTAAGATTTCCTTTTAAGGATACTGACATGCTGAGCTGTGTTCTCCTTACCCTGACCTGACACACAGCTCCTGGTCCCTGTAGAGGGCAGCACTGCCTCAGTAAATCTTTCTCTGTTTTAGTATCTGCATTATGGGAGAAATTTGGATGAGATCCTCCTCCCACACACTAGTATACAGCATAACAAATACTAGTCAAACTGTCCCTTACATGTACGGTTAAGAGTTCTATTGTATGGGATGCTTGTTGTCCAAGTCATATGACTGCTGTAGAAAATGTTTTTTATTTGGACTGTTACATACAATGGGCACTATGTTTGCTATTAACCACTTAAGGATACAGCCCTTTGGGTCTTAATGCAGCAACTTTTTATGGTTTGGTTCTATAAAAGCCTTTTTGCAGTGAAAGGGTTAAAGCGGCCTGAACGGTGACTGATCCTGAATCATTATTGAATGGCTCCTTTGTATTGATGGCCCTATCTGTGCTGTCAGTAGTATATATAGAGAGACGTTTTTATGAGCTTTCTATCTGTACTTACAGGAGGAAGCACTGCCCAGGAAACAGATGTATGTGGCAATAGCTGTTAAGTAAATGCACATAGTCACAACCCTGAATAATAGTAAGAGCATGATGAATGTCAGCCTTATCCCTGCAGCGGAAGGTTTTTAATTCAATGTCAATGAAAGGTAGGTGGTCTATGGAAACTCAAAGCACTCCGGGATGTAACAATTTATTCCCTATCCTAAGGATAGGGGAGAAGTGTCCGATCGCAGGGGGTCCGTCCGCAGGGACTCCCCATGATCTCCTGTGCGGCGCCCCAGTTCTCTGCATGAATGGGGCGTATCTACCACTGCACAAAGTGGCGGCCGACATGCCCCCTCCTTGCAGCTCTATAGGAGAGCTGGAGCGCTGCTCTCTGCTATCCCCGGCGCTACCGTAGAGCTGCATGGAGGACGCCTGTCGGCCTCAGCTTCATGTGGTGGTCGAAACGTCTCCTTTCACGCAGAGTGTCAGTTTTTGCCATGCAGGAGATCATGGGGGGGTCCCAGCGGTCGGGCCCTCCGCGATCTGACACTTCTCCCCTATCCTTAGGATAGGGAATAAGTTGTTACATCCTGAAATTCTTTAAGAAAATGACCTAGGAAGCTTTGGTACAACTAATTTTAAACTTGTGAAAGATAAGAAATATACGGTACTCGTGACATTGAAGAGGATGCTTTTGTGTCCATCTAATTAGGCTGGGTTCACACTACGGTTTGTCATTACGGTTCCCGTATACGGCTGGGAGGAGGGGTGGTCGACCGTTTTTTGCTTGCAGTCGGGAAACCGCATACTGCCGAAAAAGCAGCTGACCGGAGGCTGCGGTTCACTCCGGTCGGCTCATAGAAATACATTAACTATGGTTCCCTATACGGCCGAGTGTGGGTGCCGCGATTAAGCCCTGCCCACCCCTCCTCCCAGCCATATACAGGAACCGTAATGACAAACCGTAGTGTGAACCCAGCCTAATAAATATGTTTTGGTAAATAGACAAAACATAGGCACTAGTAGGATATGTTCAGTCCATTAATGTCAGTGGGCCTGCTGCATCATATGTCTGCTGTACCCTCTTGCTGTAATCTGCCGTATGCCTTTTTATTGCTTCTTCTAGTGTCATCTTATGCTATTGGTAAATTAGAGGTTAATTATATGTATTTATAATATTCTAAACTGGTTGAAAGCTCTTCTGGTTCTGATATGACTAATGACAAATACAAGTAATTCTGTACAAAATCTAGTAGATAGATAGTAAGATATGATACATAGTTAGGCCTTGTTCACATCAGCGTAGTTTTCTGAATCTGTTTTAATGACTGGACATGACTAGAGAAAAATACAGCAGATCCGTTTTTCTCTCTACTCAAATCTTGCAAAACAATGGACGGTAAATGTAAACCAGATGGACCCTTATTTAAAGTCAATGGGGCTAATATGCTATGATATTCAGCTACGACACTAGTGTGAACTTAACATTGCTGGGTTGGAATGAGAGAAAAAGAAAAGACCCACAAACTCTGTATGATCCCAACAACATCCTTTTTTTTTTTTTTTTCTCAGCAACTGCCGAGCCGAGAAGTTTGTGACTAATCGAATCACTGTAACTTCACTCCTCTCTAATTACAGGCGCAACCTGCCTTTCATGGTAGTTTAGGTAAAGCTTTAGAAGGTCTCTGCTGTGGTAATCAATCTGCACCCGGCCATTGTATTCCAGGGTTGTCAATTGGAGCTCTGACCTGTACTGGTACCAGTCAAATAGCTGTCTAGATGCTTCCACCAAGGCATATGAAGGGTCCTATCCCAGTAGCTACCAGCTGTAGGAGATGGCCGATGGCTAGTTTACCTTCTGAGCCTGTTCCCCATGTCCCCACCCCATTTTGTGGGACATAGGTAAGATAATTAATGAAAAACTTCTCAAACTGGGTAAATAAAATGCCACAGATACATATGTTACTTTTTTGCTGAAAGGGGTACTCCGAAAGCTGGAGCCGGGAGCTCTTGACATCATAGCCCTGCCCCCTCATGATGTCACACTCCGCCCCCTCAATGCAAGTCTATGGGAGGGGGGTGGGACGGCTAAGCTGCCACACCCACTCCCATAGACTTGCATAGAGGAGCGTGATATAATGAGGGGGCGGGGCTATGATGTCACGAGCTCCCTGCTCCAGCGTTCGGAACAGTTTGTTCCAAACGCTGAGCAAGGGGAGTACCCCTTTAACTGCCACTGACCCCAAAAAAACAAGATTTATCAAAACCTGTTCAGAGAAAAAGTTGCTGAGTTGACCATAGCAACCAATCAGATTGTTGCTTTCATTTTTAAATAGACCTTTGGAAAATGAAATAAGCGATCTGATTGGTTGCTATGGGCAACTCGGCACTTTTCCTCTGGACAGGTTTTGATGACTCTCCCCCTTATATTTTCCTACTGACTGCCAGATAACCTCTTGCCACAGCGGTTTCTTTTTTTTTTTTTCGTTTTAAACACTCCCCCTAAAAAATAACCACAGAGCTGACCTCAGTAGCACATTTCAGCAGGCGCTCTCAGTATTGCAGAAAGGGTTTTTACTAGGAAGTTATTCTGGAAGCTAAAGATGTAGCGTCAGCCGCAGATACAGCCTCGTATTCATGGCGAATCCTCACAATCCAGTATGATAAAAGGCAATAGGATGGATCATATAACAGCACATCACATGCAGAATTACTCATGGCAAGAAGCCTGTCATAGCCTATGATCAACTCCCAAGAACAGAAGAATTGTAGCATTGGATGGAAATAAGTACTGTTCTTCTCATAGCCCAAAGGAGAGTCCTGCTTTGTTGCTTGCTTCCCCATGTCTTTCTTAGTAGTTGGCAGCACAAACTGGATTAAACCAGGACAACAATATTAGTGGTAAAAAAAAAAATATATATATATATATAAGGGTTTCTGGAGAACTGCCTCATGATTCATTTGAAGGGGAAGTTCTCCTTTATTTGCTTATGTCTTGGCCATTTTATTCTGCAGAACTGTTTGGTTGTTGTTGTTGTTGTTGTTGTTGTGTTTTTTTTTTTTTGTTTTTTTTTGGTTACTAAGGCTGCGTTCACATGGCCGTCTAGACCCGGAACGGGTCTAGACGGCCATGTGAACGCAGCCTTAGTAACAAAAAAAACCCAGTTTAATAACTGAACAATAATGGATCCAAATGGATAACATCCGTTTGCATCTGCTATTGTCAGTTTTTCTTTTAAAGTCCGTTTTTATTTTTGACGGGAGAAGAAATCCCATTCCTCTCCCATCAAAAAAAATAAATGGACTTAAAAAGAAAAAACGGACAATAACTCATGCAGACGTATGTTATCCGTTTGGATCTGTTATTTTTCAGTTAATAAATCAAAAAAATATTTTTTTTTTGTTCTGAGCAGAAGTAAAAACGGATCAAAAAACGGATTGAAAAAATGGATGCAAACGACTCATCCGTTTTTCATAGACTGTGTCCATATTCATCTTTTTGACGGAAGAGAAAATACTGCATGTGCCATTTTTTTTTCTGCCGTCAAAAAAGTAAATGAGTGCAGACGGATGTAAACGGATTGTAAAAAAAATTCCCATTGACATGAATGGGATTTTTTAAAAACCGTTTTTAATCGGTTTACAGCCTGCAAGAACGAAACAGAAACGGGGATAAAAAAACGGGGACAGACGGCCGTGTGAACGCATCCGAAGAAAAGCTTTTCTATTCAAGTTCAGGGATTGCATGGAAATATATACAAAGTGTTATACCCGCTGTATACCCACTTCTAGTGATGTGAAAGGTGGTTTGTTTATTTTTTATTTATTTATTTTTTTGTGTGTGTTTCTTTGCAAAAAAAAGCTTTAATTTAGCTTCAAGGTGGCCATACTTTTTAGCCAACATATAATTCTCCTGTCCGTCCTCCTATTTAAAATGACATTTTATTCACGCTAGGAACTTCCCTGTTTTGAGCCAGTAGAGGGAGCTCACACATGTAAGTCACGTGTTGGGAACATTGGCAAACGTACATAGGGAGTAATGTCTAAAAAGGACGTATTGTAAATGTGTGTGTTTGACAAAAGCCCTGAAATACATGTTATGCTTTCATAGGGCTACATGGAGACATTTGTTGCATCATGTTTAAAATATTTGTGTGACTTGCTGACTTGCAACTTTATTACATTTGATGTTTAGCTGTAAAAAAAAAAAAAAAAATCAACGAAAAAATTTAAAGTTGCCCACAGTCACGTAACTGGCAACAAGGTCAGTGTTGGCAAAGTTACTTGCGACCTGCAACCCAAAAATCCATCAAAGTTGAATTTTTTAGCCACAGTCTCACTGTGTTATGTTGACCATCATTAACCCCTTAAGGACCGGAGGTTTTTCCGTTTTTGCATTTTCGTTTTTTGCTCCTTGCCTTTAAAAAATCATAACTCTTTCAAATTTACACCTAAAAATCCATATGATGGCTTATTTTTTGCGCCACCAATTCTACTTTGTAATGACGTCAGTCATTTTGCCCAAAAATCTATGGTGAAGCGGGAAAAAAAATCATTGTGCGACAAAATTTAAAAAAAAACGCTGTTTTGTAACTTTTGGGGGCTTCCGTTTCTACGTAGTACATTTTTCGGTAAAAATGACACCTGATATGTATTCTGTAGGTCCATACGATTAAAATGATACCCTACTTATATAGGTTTGATTTTGTCGGACTTCTGGAAAAAATCATAACTACATGCAGGAAAATTAATACGTTTAAAATTGTCATCTTCTGACCCCTATAACTTTTTTATTTTTCCGTGTATGGGGCGGTATGAGGGCTCATTTTTTGCGCCGTGATCTGAAGTTTTTAACGGTACCATTTTTGCATTGATAGGACTTATTGATCGCTTTTTATTCATTTTTTCATGATATATAAAAGTGACCAAAAATGCACTATTTTGGACTTTGGAATTTTTTTGCGCGCACGCCATTGACCGTGCGGTTTAATTAACGATATATTTTTATAATTCGGACATTTCCGCACGCGGCGATACCATTTATGTTTATTTTTATTTTTATTTACACTGTGTTTTTTCTTTTATGGGAAAAGGGGGGTGATTCAAACTTTTAATAGGGAAGGGGTTAAATGATGTTTATTCACTTTTTTTTTGCACTTTTTTTTTGCAGTGTTATAGGTCCCATAGGGACCTATAACACTGCACACACTGATCTTTTACATTGATCACTGGTTTCTCATAAGAAACCAGTGATCGATGATTCTGCCGCATGACTGCTCATGCCTGGATCTCAGGCACTGAGCTGTCATTCGGCGATCGGACAGCGAGGAGGCAGGTAGGGGCCCTCCCGCTGTCCTGTCAGCTGTTCGGGATGCCGCGATTTCACCGCGGCTATCCCGAACAGCCCACTGAGCTAGCCGGCATGCTTTCGGTTTCACTTTAGACGCGGCGTTCAACTTTGAACGCCGCGTCTAAAGGGTTAATAGCGCGCGGCACAGCGATCAATGCCGCGCGCTATTAGCCACGGGTCCCGGCCGTTGTTAGAGGCCGGGCCCGAACCGCTATGACGCGGGGCCACGCCGTGGCCCCGCGTTATAGATCGGGAGTGGACACATGACGTTCCAGTACGTCATGTGTCCTTAAGGGGTTAAATGTGATGTCACATGTGACCAAAGTTGCTGTATAGCCCTATTGTAAGAGCTATGATCCAGGGCAAAACCTCTTTGCAATACCACCTTGCCATGTATGTATATAGTGCAGTGTTTTCCAACCAGGGTGCCTCCAGCTGTTGCAAAACTACAACTCCCAGCATGCCTGGACAGCCTTTGGCTGTCCAGGCATGCTGGGAGTTGTAGTTTGTCAACAGCTGGAGGCACCCTGGTTGGAAAACACTGATTTAGTGGCTATATGCGCTGCCAGACAGAAAATGCACACAACAGCAATCATATAATGGATGCTGAAATCTACATACAATATACACTGGTGCAGCTTCTTGCCAGTAGAGGGCACATAGTTGGTAGTATGCGGGATGTGAGTACTAGGGATCGACCGATTATCGGTATGGCCGATATTATCGGCCGATAATCGCGATTTTGGGCATTATCGGTATCGGCAATTACCTTGCCAATAAGCCGATAATGCCCCACCCCCACACCGCCCCCACCGGACCGCGACCGCCCCCACCGTAGTGCTGGGCGGTATACCGGTATGAACCGTTTATTTATTTATTTATTTTTTTCCTCACACGGTATGGATTTTTGCCCATACCGCTATACCTGACGGGCCCCTCCCCCACCCTCCGAGTCAATAAAAAAAATTAAACTTACCCGTAATGGGGGTGGCCCGGGCCATCCATCCTTCCTGTAGTGTCCGGCGGCATTCCGGGTGGAGGGTGAACTGGTCCGGGCTGTCCTTCTTCTCTGGGGTGCTCTTCTCCACTCCGGGCAGGCACCGGCCTTGTACGCTGCATAGACGCCGCTACGCCGTGAAGTCAGGTGCGTCGCTGTGCACGGGCGTCACTGCGCAGCGGCGTCTATGCTGCGTTACTAGGCCGGAGCCTGCCCGGAGTGGAGAAGAGCACCCCTGGAGAAGGACAGCCCGGACCGGTTCACCCTCCACCCGGAATGCCGCCGGACACTACTGGAAGGATGGATGGCCCGGACCACCCTGACAGGTAGGGGGAGAGAGGCGGGTGGTGGCGGCGGCGGCCTATGGCACCGCAAAAGCTACTGCAGTGCATTGATTTAAATCAATGATCTGCAGTGGTGTCGCGGGGGGGGGATAAATAGCCGATAACTTATACCGGAATATCAGTATAAGTTATCGGCTATCGGCCCTAACCTCCACCGATTATCGGTATCTGTATCGGCCCTAAAAAAACGATATCAGTCGATCCCTAGTGAGTACATGGGTTGCATAAATGAGAGTCCTTGTTGTGTGACTACTAAACAAGTGGGGAGACACTCTGCCTAGTTGGGGCTGCTCTGTCATCTGAGGAAAGTGTAGGCGTGCATTTGTGTAAGTGCTAAATAAAAGTGATGATTCCGAGATTTTATACTTAGTCTATACAAAGCTAATCTCCTAGCATGCCCGGGCAGCCTTTTGCGCGACTAATTTACACTCCTATAAATTACCTATAACTAAGGTGACATGGTTAACTTTTTGCAGTGGTCGAGGATTTATTAAAGGGGTATTCCAGGCCAAAACTTTTTTTTATATATCAACTGGCTCCGGAAAGTTAAACAGATTTGTAAATTACTTCTATTGAAAAATGTTAATCCTTCCAATAGTTATTAGCTTCTGAAGTTGAGTTGCTGTTTTCTGTCTAACTGCTTTCTGATGACTCGCGTCCCGGGAGCTGTCCAGCTCCTATGGGGATATTCTCCCATCATGCACAGCTCCCGTGACATCATCATTGAGCAGTTAGACAGAAAACTTCAGAAGCTAATAACTATTGGAAGGATTAAGATTTTTTAATAGAAGTAATTTACAAATCTGTTTAACTTTCCGGAGCCAGTTGATATATAAAAAAAAGGTTTTTGCCTGGAATACCCCTTGAAGTGCGACTCTTCAACTTCTTCAGGACATCGGTTCTGTGTACACTCTTGTCCCACTCTCGTTGTATACAGCGCACTCAGGAGCTTAGCACACTTCATACCCAGTGTTGCTGGACCCAGGGCTAATGCTGGACTGATGTCTGGCATTAACCCTTCACACGCTGCATTCAAAGTTGATTTTGCAATCTAGAATGGGAAAATAACCTTGACAGTGAGCCCAAGGAGCTGATCAGGACCACCGTGACAAAAACACTGGGTCCCGATTAGCTGAGAGAACGGGTGGGTGGTCTCTACCTGCCTCCAGCTCGTCTGATTGGTGCTCTTAATGTAGGCAGCCTTGGCAGCCTGTATTAATAGTGGCAATAACACTGTCCAGTGTATGCATCCGAATAGTCTCCTATAAGGACTAAAAAATGTGAATAAGTCCCTTTCCTTATAATAGTTTAAATCACCCGCACTCCCCCCCCCCTTTTTTTTTTTTTAAATAAAATACTGTAAACACAAACCTGCACATATGTGGTATCACTGCATGTGTAAATGTGTGAACTATTAAAATATTAAAGTAATTAAACCGCTGTTCACCTATAACTGTGCAAACACACCAAAAAAACCTCTAGGCAAAGATGTAGAATTAATTCAATAAATCTTTATTTAGTGTAATTAGTGTACAAAAAATATATATTAAAAACATATATAAGGGATCACACAAAGAGTGGAGAAAATACATATATATACACAGGGGTACTGGAATGAAAGTCCTGATATGGTAGTCAGCTGTATGTCTGTTCAAAATGGAGCTACAGAGTAGGAAAACAGTCAGAGGAAGATGCTATAGGAAGATATCGTATATGTTCCTTTAAAGGAGATCTGTAGTGTAATATAACTTATCCCCTATCTGAAGGATAGGGGATAAGTTATAGATTGCGGGGGTTCCGAGCGCTGGGGCCCCCCGGGATCTCCTGGACAGGGTCGCAGCAGTATTCTGGAAAGGGGGTGTTCCGTCACTGCATGACGCCCCATAGAGATACATGGAGGGGGCGTGTCTGCCACAGCTTTCTGCTGGGGACGAAACTTCACTTCCTGCAGACTGCCTCGGCCCCGTCCAGGAGATCTCGGGGGGGCCCCAGCGCTCGGACCCCCCGCGATCTATATATTATCCCCTATCCTTTGGATAGGGGATAAGTTATGTTGCGCTGGAGTACTCCTTTTAAAGGGGTACTCCAGCGCTTAGACATCTTAGGATAGGGGATAAGATGCCTGATCGCGGGAGTCCCGCCGCTGGGGACCCCCGGGATCTTGCACGCGGCACCCAGTTTGTAATCGTTCCCCGGAGCGTGTTCGCTCCGGGTGTGATTACCGGCGACCACAGGGCCGGCGGCGTGTGACGTCACGCCCCCGCCCCGTGTGACATAGCTGTCACGCCCCCTCCCATAGACTTGCATTGAGGGGCAGAGCGTGAGGTCACATGGGGTGGAGGCGTGACGTCACACGCCGCCGGCCCCGTGATCGACAGTAATCGGACCCGGAGCGAACACGCTCCGGGCACTGATTACAAACGGGGTGCCGCGTGCAAGATCCCGGGGGTCCCCAGCGGCGGGACTCCCGGGATCAGGCATCTTTATCCCCTATCCTTTGGATAGGGGATAAGATGTCTAAGCACCGGAGTACCCCTTTAAGGGCAAAACAGCTCTCGAGATACAGGTTTGAGTGAAAGTAAAGTGCAATAGTGCAACCAGGCAAAAGTTTGCTAGTCTGCAAACACAACCTAGGCAAACAAGTAAGGAAAAATTTAGCAGCAGATTCATACAGTGATCAGGACTCGCCCCAGTTCCACACCAGACCTCCGACACATTTCGCTGGGAGAGGCTTTATCCAGGTGTGGTGTGGGACTGGGGGAGCACGAGATAGATAGATAGATAGATAGATAGATAGATAGATAGATAGATAGATAGATAGATAGATAGATAGAGATATATATATAATTATGAGCCAGTGGGAAAGAGGCATAGCACATGTACACACCTGTCACCTCGTATGTATTGGATTACCTCCACGAGTATGATGGCCGCAGCCGGAAGTAAAAAAAAAAAAAAAAAAGAAAGTCCAGAATTCCTAAGAAATAATACAAAGCGATCAAAAAGTCCTATCAAAACAAAAATGGTATGTATCACTGAAAAACTACAGACCACGACTCCATAAAATGAGCCCTCATATAGCCCTGTATACAGAAAAATAGAAGTTATAGGGGTCAGAAGACGTCAATTTTAAGCATTCTGATTTTCGTACAAAAAGTTATAATTTTTTTTAAAAGTAGTCAAATAAAACAAAACCTATATAAGTTAGGATATTGTAATTGTAGGGATCTTCAAAATAAATAGAACATGTAATTTTTACTGAAACGTACACTGCATAGAAACGAAAGCCCCCAACCCCCCCCCCCCCCCCCCCCCAATGTTACAAAATATCATGTTTGGATTTTTGTTTTTGTTTTTTTTCCAATCCTGCCCCCACAATTTTGTAAAAAAATAGTTTCACCGTATATGGGTCTGTAGGTATAACATTGAAAGCGTTATGGCTATTCAAAGGCAAGGAGAAAAAAACTAAAGTGGAAATATAAAGAACTGATGTCCTTGAGGGGTTAAAATTGTTGCACATTTTTGCGCAACTTCACACCAGCCTGATCCACACTAACAAACTTGTCTACACCTTAGTTTCTTTAATATTTATGAAGAACATGCACCTCTTTGAGAACACACGTCATAGGGCTAAAAACGTAATTTACACAGTAATAAATTCCCCCTCATGTTCTTTGTAGTCTCTTCATCGTTTGCAGTGTTTTCCTGCAGGAAGCCCGAGCACAGATGTGGGGTGAAGCATTATGCTTCTGTGGTTTGCAGTGGGGTTTATGCTTTTTGGTGGTTTATGTTTTACTGTAACCAGTAGACAAATACAATGCACCTTTATCCGAAGAGTAAAATCATAACTCTTATATTTCCATCCACAGACCCACATGAGTGCTTGTTTTTTGCGTCACCAAGTTTACTTTGTAATGACATCACTTATATTACCATAAAATGTACGGCGCAGCCCAAAAAATATTATTTATGTGGAAAAAATGAAAACAAAACGTCAATTTAGCAAATTTTGGAAGGTTTTGCTTTCACACTGTGCACTTTATGGTAAAAATGACATGTTTTCTTTATTCTGTGGGTCAATATGATTAAAATGATACCCACGTTATATGCTTTTCTATAATTGTACCGCTTAAAAGAAATCTAAAACTATTTTAACAAAATTAGTATGTTTGAAATTGCCCTATTTTGACCACCTATAACTTTCTCATTTTTCTGTATACGGGGTGGTATGAGGGCTACTTTATTTGCGCTGTGATCTGTAGCACCACTTTTGCTTAAATTTTACTTTTTTATGAAAAAATTTTGAGAATAAAATGTGACAAAAATGCACCAATTTTGGACTTTATTTTTTTTTTTACGTTTACGCTGTTCACCGCAAGGGATAATTAACAATATATTTTGATAGTTCAGACTTTTACACACGTGGCGATACCAAATATGTAAAAAAAATTTGTACGATTTTTTTAGGGGTAAAATGGGAAAAACGGATGATTTACATTTTTATTGGGGGAGGGGATTTTTCACTTTTTTTCTTTCTTATTTTACACTTTAATAGTCCCCATAGGGGACTATTTATAGCAATCATTTGATTGCTAATAGTGTTCAGTGCTATGCATAGAAGACAAGAGCAGAAAACCTCGGGAGACGGCTGGAGGCAGGTGAGGGGACCTCCTTCCGCCATTATGGATGATCGGATCCCCACGGCAGCAGATGCCGTGATCTGTATTGATCACGGCATCTGAGGGGTTAATGGTGGACATCCGCACGATCGTGGATGTCCGCCATTACCACCGGGTCCCTGGCTGCTAATAGCAGCCGAGACCTGCCACGCATGACTCAAACCGTTCCGGTGCTCGCGGTCATGGCGGAGTGTAAATGTAAGTCATGGTGCGTTAAGTACCACGGCACCATGGTGTACATTTACGTCCATTGTTGTTAAGGGGTTAAAGAACTACTTTTTGGTATTATGAGTTTGTGTTTATAAACTGCTATTGTATCTCACGTTTTGGATTGTAAAGGGTGTCATCTGCTGTAACTGGGGGAGACACTGGCGACAGACAGGGTGTAGGAAAACTTCCATTGTGAAAATTTGTATTTCTGTTAAAGCAAGCTAAAGGGGTACTCTACAGGAAAATTTTAGATCAACTGGTGCCAGAAAGTTAAACAGATTTGTAAATGACTTCTATTTAAAAATCTTAATCCTTCCAGGACTTATCAGCTGCTGTATGCTCCAGAGGAAGTTCTTTTCTAATTTCCTTTCTGAAATGCTCTCTGCTACCACCACTGTCCATTTTAGGAACTGTACAGAGCAAGAGCAAATCCCCATAGCAAACCTATCCTGCCCTGGACAGTTCGTAAAATAGACAGAGGTGTCAGCAGAGAGCACTGTGGTCAGACAGAAAGGAAATTCAAAAAGAAATGAACTTTCTCTGGAGCATACAGCAGCTTGGTACTGGAAGGATTAAGATTTTTTTTAATAGAAGTAATTTACAAATCTGTTTAACTTTCTGGCACCAGTTGATTTAAAAAAAAAAAAGTTTTCCAAGGGAGTACCCCTTAATGGTCTATTCACACGTACAGTATTCTGCGCAGATTTGATGCGCAGGATTTTCTGCTGCAGATTTCGATGTAAACAGAATGACTGAGCACATCAAATCTGCACAGAACCCTTAAACAAGAATGAATATTCACATATTGTACGTTAAGTGGGGTCATTGGAAGAGATCATGTACAGTTCAACATCCTCTGTGATGAGATGGCAGCATTAGATGGGTCCTGGTTAAAGGGGTACTCTGGTGGAAAAAAAAAATATTTATTTTTTAAATCAACTGATGCCAGAAAGTGAAACAGATTTGTAAATTACTTCTATTAAAAAATCTTAATCCTTCCAGTACTTATTAGCTGCTGAATATGACAGAAGAAATTATTTTCTTTTTGGAACACAGAGCTCTCTTCTGACATCATGACCACAGTGCTCCCTGCTGACACCTCTGTCCATTTTAGGAACTGTCCAGAGCAGCATATGTTTGTTATGGGGATTTTCTCCTACTCTGGACAGTTCTTAAAATGGACAGAGATGTCATCAGAGAGCACTGTGGTCATGATGTCAGAAGAGAGCTCTGTGTTCCAAAAAGAAAAGAATTTCTTCTGTCATATTCAGCAGCTAATAAGTACTGGAAGGATTAAGATTTTTTAATAGAAGTAATTTACTAAACTGTTTCACTTTCTGGCACCAGTTTTCCACCGGAGTACCCCTTTAAGTTACATGTCTCCATAGAGTGGAATGTAAATGGTGACATTACCGGCAGTGATGTGACGTGTCCCAGTGTCACTGTGTTGGCTGTGCTAGTAGTTTTGTGCAGTGTCCTTTCTTGCATAATGTGACATTATGGTGTGTGGGTGACTGTCCACTTAGCACAACAATGGCACTGTGTGCATAGAGGACAAAGAAGAGCCATGGAGGCCGCCTCCAGCCAGCCTTACAAAGAGCGTGCAGTTGTGTAGCGTCGTCCCATAGGTGTGTAGGTGATAAGGGAGCATACCGTAGTGGCCTGGGTGAGGGTGTGTGCTAGAAACAGGAAGAGGCTGTTAGTGCTTCTGGCAAAGGATTCTCAGCAGCCTGTGTAGTGCAGGTGTGCGGGCACTCCACTCTATCTCTGCAGGCTAAGCTTATACTGCAGGTTTTTTTCTTTACATTTTTGTGTTCTTACAAAAAAAAAAAAAAATATTCAAAAAATGAACGCACTGCAGCTGAAAGCCTTGTCACAGTCAGACCTGTACAGGAGGAGGAAGGAGCGTCCTGACAGTCTGGGGCTCAATGGATTCCATGGAGATAAACTAAGGTGAGTCCGTGGTCACTTTACTCTCTGGAGTTCATGTTGTAGATCAGTGTTTCCCAACCAGGGCGCCTCCAGCTGTTGCAAAACTACAACTCCCAGCATGCCCGGACAGCCAACGGCTGTCCGGGCATGCTGGGAGTTGTAGTTTTGCAACAGCTGGAGGCACCCTGGTTGGGAAACACTGTTGTAGATTCTTGTTTAGTCTGAACGCCAAACAGTTTGGTGCGGTTTAAAGGAGATCTACAGAATTAGGTCATAGCTAGTATTGGCTAGGTGGACTAGTTTGTAATGTGGATTTCCTAATAACGTTGTGTGAATGCTTGTACGTAAGGGGTTAAACCGCAGTTCCTTTATGGCTGTTTTCTGTCAGTTGCATGTCTACACACACACGTGAAATGTCCAGCACCAAGGTGTTAGGAGGCTAAGAATGCTGCGGCCACCGCGCTGCGTCTTCCCCTCTTTCTCCTCTGATATCCTGGAGCATGTTGGATCCTGTTTGTACTGCTATCTGCTCCACACAGGCTGCCAGTGCTGACTGAAGGGGCTTTAGAGAAAAGAATGTGGTAGAACTACTTCTGACCTCCCATGGGCAGGCAGCGGCCAGGGCTGATCCCCAGAGCTGGAATTCTTTTCAGCTTGACTGCATGTCTGTTGTCATCTTCAATGTAATGCTAATGGCTAATAGTGTCTGGCATTATGGGATACAGTGAGGGCGATTCCGTTATAGTACATATGGTTTATCCCCTGTTTTGAGTTTAGAGGAAAGTTGCTTCTATTGTAAATATCATTTTAAATCGGTCTGATGTTGGCCGAATAGCATTGTAATGGCAGACCCTATAGTGTCAGAAAGGTCTCTCCCAATCTAGGGAAAATTGTCTTAGTCAATGGAAACTGGCGTGGCTTCTAAATGTATTCTCGTTGAGTTTGCGTAGCATTTACTGGGTGTGCTCCGCTAAAGCATATGTTATCTTCGTCTATTGTGTGTGTTCTCTGCTCCAATCCTAACCTTGTCACCTGATCTGTTAGGATGTCCAGATTAATGCTGTTACGGACCCGTGTCTACTGTTGTCATTGTGGCTTCTACATAGGATAGCACTCTGCATTCATTTTTCAATGTGTGCGTTATATTAAAGGGGTACTCTGGTGGAAAACAATTTTTTTTTCTTATCAACTGGCTCCAGAAAGTTAAACAGATTTGTAAATCACTTCTCTTAAAAAATGCTCCAAAGGAAGTTGAGTTGTTCTTTTCTGTCTGACCACAGTGCTCTCTGCTGACACCTCTGCCTGAGTCAGGAACTGTCCAGTATAGGAGCAAATCCCCATGGCAAAACCTATCCTGCTCTAGACAGTTCCTGACATGGAAAGAGGTGTCAGCAGAGAGCACTGTGGTAAAACTGAAAAATAACTACTCAACTTCCTGTGGTGCATACAGCAGCTGATAAGTACTGGAAAGATAAAGCTTTTTTTAATGGAAGTAATTTACATATCTGTTTAACTTTCTGGCACCAGTTGATTTGAGAAAAAAAAATTATAATTCACCAGAGTACCCCTTTAAAGGGGTACCCCTTTAAAGGGGTACTCCAGTGGAAAACGTTTTCTTATAAACCAACTGGTGCCAGAAAGTTAAACAGATTTGTAAATTACTTCTATTAAAAAATCCCAGTCCTTCTGGTACTTATCAGCTGCTGTATAATACACAGGAAGTTCTTTTCTTTTTGAATTTCCTTTCTGCCTGACCACAAGTTCTCTCTGCTGACACCTCTGTCCATGTCAGGAACTGTCCAGAGTAGGAGCAAATCCCCAAAGCAAACCTCTTTTTGCTCTGGGCAGTTCCTGACTTGGACAGAGGTGTCAGCAGAGAGCACTGTGGTCAGGCAGAAAGGAAATTCAAAAAGAAGAAAACTTCCTGTATATTATACAGCCGCTGATAAGAAGTACTGGAAGGATTGGGATTTTTTAATAGAAGCAATTTGCAAATCTATATATATGTAGCAAAGAGATAGGAAAACGGAGCAACTCACCACACCGACCCAGGTATTCTTATGTAAGTGGTTTCTTTATTCCATGTCTTCAAACATAGGAAACGAGCAGGGGAGAGTGAACGTGGGACGCGGGGGTATCCTCTCGGTGACGGGACCGTTTGGCTGATTTTATAGTGTATGTTTGGTGTGTACACTGGAATGTATGCCCAGGACACTGGCAAGTGTAAGACAAGGGCCAACAGGAGACCTTTAACATACATCAGGTTGATAAGACAATATTAAAAATGTTTGGTATATACTCCAGGAATACTTATTCTTAATGGATCAAGCAAAAGAGCAGCCATAATACTGTATGAACAGAGCTTCACAAAGACAGTTTAAGCTGTGATACTTCACATATTTGAGATATATAATTTAATTTTTATTTATTTATTTTATTTTTTTATATCATGAGCGGCACTATATGTGAAACTGGGTGAGAAACAGGATATTGAGTGGGTTGTATGCACATGATTCTGCTCTTACTCACTCCTGACAGGCATTGACGTTTTATACAGGTGTCTGGTTTCATTCAATCTTTTATTGATGGCAGCGATCAGAATGGCGGTAAATACTGGATAGGTATAGAGGTGCACAATCTGTCCTCAGTATATGTGCAGTATATACGATTGTACCTTTTTATTCTTTCCTTGCTGTAAAAAAAAAAGACTGGTCTTTAATGTTGTGTAAATGGGCAGAGCTTCAGTGTAGCAGTCCTCGTAGTTATATGGAAAATGTACATTAATTACCACAATTAAAAAAAATTTATGAAAAATAAGTGAAAGAAGAACTGCAGTGAGATAGAAGTGTAGTAAAAATTAGGATTAGAATATATAAACAAAATATTGGTAGCAATATGATTACTGCGTTTTTGGAGAGAGTGATGATTTAGTATAGACAGCGTGGTAATAGTAGCAGTATTGTTGCTAAATAAAGTAGCAGTTCTTTAGTAAATAAGCTGTGATTAATGATTCTAGATGAACGTAATCTCTCAATTTGTAAATAGATACAACTCATAGGGCAGTGTTTCCCAACCAGGGTGCCTCCAGCTGTTGCAAAACTACAATTCCCAGCATGCCTGGACAGCCGAAGGCTGGGAGTTGTAGTCTTGCCCAGCTGGAGGCACCCTGGTTGGGAAACACTGTCCCAGGATATAATAATGCACAGCTTCAAAAACATAAAGGGAACACTTAAACAACACAATGTAACTCCAAGTCAGTCACACTTCTGTGAAATCACACTGTCCACTCAGGAAGTAACACTGATTGACAATCAATTTCACATGCTGTTGTGCAAATGGAACAGACAACAGGTGGAAATTATAGGCAATTAGCAAGACACCCCCAATAAAGGAGTGGTTCTGCAGGTGGTAACCACAGACCACTTCTCAGTTCCTATGCTTCCTGGCTGATGTTTTGGTCACTTTTAAATGCTTGGCGCTGCTTTCACTCTAGTGGTAGCATGAGACTGAGTCTACAAGCCACACAAGTGGCTCAGGTAGTGCAGCTCATCCAGGATGGCACATCAATGCGAGCTGTGGCAAGAAGGTTTGCTGTGTCTGACAGCATAGTGTCCAAAGCATGGAGGTGCTACCAGGCGACAGGCCAATACCTCCGGAGACGTGGATGAGGCCGTAGGAGGGCAACAATCCAGCAGCAAGACAAATACCTCTGCCTTTGTTCAAGGAGGAGCAAGGGGGAGCACTGCCAGAGCCCTGCAAAAGGACCTCCAGCAGGCCACAAATGTGCATGTGTCAACTCAAACGGTCAGAAACAGACTCCATTAGGGTGGTATGAGGGCCCAACGTCCACAGGTGGGGGTTGTGCTTACAGCCCAACACCGTACAGGACATTTGGCTTTTGCCAGAGAACACCAAGATTGGCATTTTCACCACTGGCGCCCTGTGCTCTTCACAAATGAAAGCAGGTTCATACTAAGCACGTGACACACGTGACAGAGTCTGGAGATGCTGTGGAGAACATTCTGCTGCCTGCAACATCCTCCAGCATGACCAGTTTGGCGGTGGGTCAGTAATGGATGTGGGGGTGGCATTTCTTTGGGGGGTCGCACAGCCCTCCATGTGCTTGCCAGAGGTAGCCTGACTGCCATTAGGTACTGAGATGAGATCCTCAGACCCCTTGTGAGACCATATTCTGGTGCAGTTGGCCCTGGGTTCCTCCTAATGCAAGACAATGCTAGACCTCATGTGGCTGAAGTGTGTCAGCAGTTCCTGCAAGAGGAAGGCATTGATGCTATGGACTGGCCCGCCCGTTCCCCAGACCTGAATCCGATTGAGCACAACTGGTACATCATGTCTCACTCCATCCACCGCCGCCACGTTGCACCACAGACTGTCCAGGAGTTGGCGGATGCTTTAGTCCACGTCTGGGAGGACATCCCTCAGGAGACCATCCACCACCTCATCAGGAGCATGCACAGGCATTGTAGGGAGGTCATACAGGCACGTGGAGGCCACACACACTACTGAGCCTCATTTAGACTTGTTTTAAGGACATTACATCAAAGTTGGATCAGCCTGTAGTGTGGTTTTCCTCTTTGATTTTGAGTGTGACTCCATATCCAGATCTCCATGGGTTGATAAATTTGATTTCCATTGATAATTTTTGTGTGATTTTGTTGTCAGCTCATTCAACTATGTAAAGACTAAAGTATTTCATACGGTTAGTTCATTCGTTCAGATCTAAGATGTGTTATTTTAGGCTGCTTTCACACTATAAAATTGATCCGTTTATAAACGTCCGTTATAAAAAACCTGAAAATCGGCTGTTAAACAGCCGTTACAAAAGCCCATAGGGCCGTTAGAGAATCCCATTATAGTCTATGGGATTTTTACATTATCAGTTATTAATAACTGACATTATTTTGTGACGGAAGATAGTAACGGGAGAAACAGTGCATGTACTATTTCTTCCGTTCACTCTCCCGTCACAAATTAACGTCCGTTATTAATAATGGGCAGTATTTTTATATATATTTATTTAGTGCACTGCAACATAAGATGAAGGACTGCAAGGCCCGTAATGCCCGTTGATGTTAGCGAGGTCTCTCCGCTGGTTCTGATATCTGATGATGTGGAGAGGCTGTAAGGCAATGATATTCAAATGTAGGAAGAAGGACTGCAAGTCCCGTAATGACTGCTGGTGTTAGCAAAAATTCTCTGCTGTTCTAGTGGCCAGTGATGTGGAGAAGCTATAAAGCCACTAAAAGATATTCACGTACTATAATGCATTGGTAAGCAGGGTCCCGATAGCAGATATTGTCGCCGCCTCCAGACTGGATGATGGCAATAGGTGAATAATGGCATCCTTGTGGGTGAGAAGCGCGCGTCTTTGCATACAAGGATTATACATATACGTATTAAAGGAGTATTCCAGTGCAAAATAATTTATCCCCTATCCTGGACGGGACCGCGGCAGTCTGCAGGAAGTGAAGTTTTGTCCCCAGCAGAAAGCCGCAGCAGACACGCCCCCTCCATGTATCTCTATGGTGTACATGGAGGGGGGGGGGGTGTCGGCCGCCGCATCATGCAGGGACGGAACGCCTCCTTTCCAGCATACTGCTGCGACCCCGTCCAGAAGATCCTGGGGGGCTCCAGCGCTCTGACCCCCCGCAATCTATAACTTATCCCCTATCCTTCAGATAGGGGATAAGTTATATTGCACTACAGATCTCTATTAAATACACTGGACGCGTTTCGGGGCAAGAGCCCTTCCTTCAGCAGTTCATTTCGTACTGTATAATGCATGTATTATGTATAGTAAATGTCTTAAAACTGTGGACCTCCAGCTGTTCCAGCCTTTAGCTGTCAGGGCATGCTTAGTGTTATGCACCTCTGGAGGTCCGTAGTTTGGAGACCACTGGTGTAAAGCATAGGGTCTGAAGCAACAGTCACGTTAACATGGTTACGGAGGTGGCTTCAGTTGTATGTTTACAATGGACCTACATAAAACTGATTCGTGAGTTAAAAAATGAACAGGGATATTACTGGGAAGTAAGTCAGCTAGATCACCTATCCCAAACAGTGTTGCTTTTCCAAAGTGGTAAGGCATAGTGGTCACCATTTTATCTATCTATGTAAAAGTTACATGCACACCATGCCAGTGTCCTGTGTTAGGCTACATTCTCATCACTATTTTGCCATACTGTTTTGAATCCTTTGTTTTATTTTTATTTTTTTTACTTTATACCTGAAAAACTGGGTGCAATCGTGTGCTCATACAGTTTGCATTGACTACAATGTTGTAACAAGTTCTTTTTTGTTTATTTTTTTATTTTTTTTTTATATAAAGGACACCAAACCCTTTGTAAAACGAAAAAAAAAAGCAGATAACAGATGAGTACAAAAACTTACACAAACTGATACATCTTTTTGTGTAACTTTTTATATGGGTGGTCAATGTATTAGGCTAGGTTCAGACTACGGAATCTCCAGGCAGAAAATTTCAGTCGGCGCTAGGACCGCGCGGACACTGCAGTCTCCAATAGACTGCAATGTGTTCCGCGCGGATTTCCGCCTGAAGAAAGAGCAACCCCTTTCTTCAGGAGGAAAATTTCTAAGCGGATTTTGTGAACTTTGTGAATTTGTGAACGGAAAATCATTCACTACACTAGACATTTTAGAAAGCGGAATTTCCGCCTGCAATTTCAAAGCAAAATTGCAGGCGGTAATTCCGTAGTCTGAACCTAGCCTTAGACAAGCAATACAGTCCTGTGGTCAGTCTTGTGGTAAGTCCAAAAATACTGAGGTTTTTTTTTTCTTTCAACTTAACCCCTTAAGGACCAGTTTTTTGTTTTTTTTATTCGATTTTTTTTTTTCATTTTTGCACTTTCGTATTTTCCACCTCACCTTCTAAAAATCTGAACGCTTTCAATTTCGAACCTACAAACCCATATGAGGGCTTATTTTTTGCGCCACCAATTATACTTTGATGTCAATTCAATAATTTCACCATAAAATTTACAGCAAAACCAGAAAAAAAAATATTTGCGGGGCAAAATTGGAAAAAAATTTTTTGGGGGGGATTCCAATTCTACACAGTGCACTTTTCAGTAAAAATAACACCATATCTTTATTTTGTAGGTCCATACGGTTGCAAAGATACCTAATTTATATTGGTTTTATTTTATTACTTTAACTACATGCATCAAAATTTGTATGTTTAAAATTGTCATCTTCTGACCCCTATAACTTTTTTTTATTTTTCCATATACAGGGATGTATGAGGGCTCATTTTTTGTACAGTGAGCTGAAGTTTTTAGTGGTACCGTTTTTGTTTTGATGAGACTTTTTGAGCGCTTTTTATACATTTTTTTAGGGTATACAAAGTGACCAAAAAGAGACTTTGGAATTCATTAACCATGCGGTTTAATTAACATTTTTATAGTTCGGACATTTATGCACTCGGTGATACCACATGTTTGTTTTTATTATGTTTATATATTTTTTATATGGAATTTGGGAAAAGGGGGGTGATTCAAACTTTTAATATGGGAGGGGTTAATAGGTGTGTTTTTTTTTTGTTTTTTTTAACTTTTATTTAACCTTTTTTTATTATTTACACTTTATTAGTTCCTTAAGGGGACTTTTAGGAGGAATCATTTGATCCTTCATACAGATCAATGTGGTTCCATTGAAGATCTGTGTGCTCTGTGCTTGGCTTTATCAATCTCTTGTTAAATCGATTATTAAAGCTCTCGACTGTTCTAGAGTACCCTGTACATGAGTCAGTGTTTCCCAACCACCCTTTGGCTGTCTGGGCATGCTGGGAGTTGTGGTTTTGTAACCGCTGAAGGATCCCTGGTTGGTAAACACTGACATGAGTAGACAGTATCTCTTTGCCCTTGCTGTCTGCTACCTAGCATACCATGGCATAATAGTACAGGTAAGTATGCGTAAGTATCCATGGGGGAGCAGCTGGGACCGCACCAGTAATGACAGGGCACAGTGATCCCGCTGCTAAAATATAAATAATCATACAGCCCTGTATATAGAGAAAAAAAGTTATTGGGGTCAGAAGAGGACAATTTTAAGCATAGACTAATTTTGTTTAAAAAAAAATAATGTGTTTTTATAGTAGCACAATAATTGAAAATAGAAAAACGTTATAAATTGGATATCGTTTTAATGACTTTGACCTACGGAATGAAGATAATGTCATTTTTACCGTAAAGTGCACTGTGCAAAAACAAATCCAAAGTTGCAAATCTGCTTTGTGTACAGTTCTGATATGAGATGTTGTGTACAAGGTGACCTGAACACAATTTTGGCAGTTACTGCATTTGTACCACTGGATGAATGGTGTTACACGTGTTGCGAGAATTGATAGGTGTGGTTTTGTTTTTTGTAGCCTTAGGGTATCAGTATGTGAGGCACACTCTCCTCCTTCACATGCCATGCCTTTCTGCACAACAGATATTTTTCCCATGACATGTAGCCTCTAACATAATGGTTTAAGTCCCTTGATACAGAAAAGAATAATTAAAATAAAGCTCTTTCCGTTGCACAATCTGATGTTCAAAATAGTAAGGCCTATTGGGCACTTGGTAGCAGGAATGACAAGGATCAAGCATAAGGGTTTGCTAGGATGAAATATGCCGCCTACCAGCAGGAAGTGACCGTGGCACAACTGCTACCTTTATGGGCACTCCAGGGCTATGTTCACACCCTGTTTTTTGGGACTATTTGTTAAAAAAAAAATACATATTTATGGGAAACAGTCGGTCAGTTCACATGTGGCACAAAGGACTTCTGTGACTTTTTTTTTTTTTTTTTAGGCCAGGTTTCCACGCATGTTTTTTTTCTGGCAGTTTTTGGAATACTGCCACTGCATTTTTTGAGCCAAAGTCAGAAGTGGATTAAAAAGGAATTGGAAATATAAAGGAAGAACCTAGACTTCTCCTTTTCTACTTGATTTTTGGCTCAGAAAAAAACAAAAAACCTGTGTGGAAACCAAACCTTGGTACTCGAGGGAAGTAAAACTTACACATGATAGGGGAACAGTGTCTGATTGCGGGTGGCCCGAATGCTGGGGCCCATAGTCTCCTGAGCAGGGCCTGGCTACTCGCCCATCTTCAGCATGCTTTGGCCCCCACCCTTAGAGATAAGCTTGAGTGACAGCAGGGTCTCTTCTCAGCCTGGTGATTGGCTGAGCACTTTTTTGAGGGAATATTTGCATCCCCCCCCCTCCCCCCCCCAATTTTTTTTTCGATTTTGCAAATAATTGTATATTGACATTTGCTGTAGGCCAAAAAAAGAGCCCTGACAGATGTGGCACCTCTCAGTTCACTCTCTGCATGCCACGATCGATTGTTGATCCTGGCATGCAGAGGGTTACACTGCTGGGATCAAATTGAAGTCTGATGTGGGCAGTTGCAGACAGGTGTATGCTGTAAGATTCAGCTGACACCTGCGGCATATAGCTCCTAATCCCAGTCTATAGTCAATGGGGGAGATTTATCAAAATCTGTGCAGAAGAGAAGTCAACCAGTTACCCATACCAACCAATCAATTGTTTTGTTTTTTTTTTTGGTTTTTTTTCAGAGGCCTTTTCAAAAAATGAAATTTGGTTGCTATGGGCAACTGGTCAACTTTTGATTTGCACAGGTTTTGATAAATCTCCCCCTAATGACCACAGAGCTCCTAAAGTTTGTACAGTCAACTCTGTCAGAGTCAGGAACTATCCAGAGCAGTAGGGTTTGCTATGGGGATTGGTTAGTGCTTTGGACAGTTCCCGAGACTTGGTGCAAGTAGAGAAGAGCCAGGCGATACCAGAGTCAAATGCTTTTATTTCAATGAGGCTTAAGACCTTTCCAAACTCAAACTAGTGATGTCAACGTGTTTCTGATGTAAACATGCCTTTTATTCATGATAAAGGAAAACGCGTTGCCATCAGTTTTTCTCCCATAGACCTCCATAGTTATATTTATTTTTTTATTTCCCTGCTAAAACATATGTGTAAATCTTTTCTTTTACCATCAGATAAAAAAATAAAAACATAGAAAACAATCCAAATGTAATAGCCAATATGGCTGCACTTCCTCTTACTTTTAGAAATAGATGCCAAAATATTGACATACTCTAGTATCTCTAAGGGTGCATTCACACCACGTTTTTGCAATACAGTTCCCGTATACGTTTTCAATGTGAAAACCGCACGGAACCGTATTGATAACCATATGTATTGACTCTCCATTGAAAACCGTATGCCAAACGATGCATCAGGTTGTGTCCGTCTTGCATCCTGGTAAGGTTTTGTCAGTTTTTTTTCCCGTACCCAAAACCGTAGCCTACCACGATTTTTGGTCCGGGTGAAAAACTGTATTAAACCGTATACGTTTTTTTTTTTAACATGGGAGTCAATGGGAACAGTACAGAACTGTATGTGCGTACGGTTCCATCCGGTTTTCACCATAAGGTTTTTGACTTTGCACAGTTTTTTTTTTCTTGGAATTTCAATCAAACAAGTGAAACTTTATTCATAATGGAGTGAAAAGTTAAAAACTTATACTTTTTTCCCTTAAAAAACGGATGCAACCGGACATCTTTTTTTAAAACCGTATACGGTTTTTAACTGTATACGGGTTAAAATTTGTACACACATTTGATACAGTTTAGTCAGGTTTTGAGGAATCCGTTTTTCATCAAAAACCTGATACGGGAACTGTATTGCAAAAACGTGGTGTGAATGCAGCCTAAGTTATATATTCTTTTCACTTTCTAACTTTTTTTTCTCCAGATCCTCATTTTTTTTAGAGTCTTCTGTCTTCTTCCAGCTGTTACCTTTGTCCAATTGCAGGACTTAGTCTATGTTCACATGGTGGAATTTACCGGCAGGATTTCAATAGGATTCTGCTGCACTGTGCACATTCTGAGCGGTCCTAGTGCTGCCAAAGCAAGCAAATGTTCGGAATGTTCGCCTTTGTTTTCCCAGGCAGATATTCTGCACATTTTAATCCATGTGAGCATAGCCTTAGCCGTGTGAACGTAGTCTGAGGCTCCTTAGACATATTCTGGGGCCTTCTGGTGCCACCAGGCAGAGAGTGAAGTGCACGGTTGTGGGCTTCTCCTGGCTCCTTCTAATGATCTGTGAGATTCTGAACCCCTAGACCCTGACTGATCAAAGCTTTTCACATGTGTCTGTGACATGTCAAAAGTTTTGTTACATGACAGGGACACATCTGCTAAATGGTAATTATGGAAATAAATGTACAGACTTTTGCTGCGCCTATAATAAAATATGGTACCGTATATACTCGAGTATAAGCCGACCCGAGTATAAGCCGAGGCCCCTAATTTCAACCCAAAATCCCAGGAAAAGTTATTGACTCGAGTATAAGCCTAGGGTGGGAAATACATCATCCCCCCCTGTCATCATCCAGACCCCCGTCATTAACATCCTCATAATCATCACCGCCTGTCATCATCCAGACCCTCATCATCATCACCTGTCATCATCCCCTTGCCATCATCCCACACCCCCCCCCTTCATCATCCCCTTGTCATCATCCCCACCCCCCTTCATCATCCCCTTGTCATCATCCCACACCCCCCCTTCATCATCCCCTTGTCATCATCCCCACCCCCCTTCATCATCCCCTTGTCATCATCCCACCCCCCCCCTTCATCATCCCCTTGTCATCATCCGCCCTCAGTGGTCTTCAACCTGCGGACCTCCAGAGGTTTCAAAACTACAACTCCCAGCAAGCCCGGGCAGCCATCGGCTGTCCGGGCTTGCTGGGAGTTGTAGTTTTGAAACCTCTGGAGGTCCACAGGTTGAAGACCACTGCGGCCTTCGACATCATCCAGCCCCCTCTCACCCCCTTTAGTTCTGTACAGTAATCGCCTCCGCTCGGCGCTGGTCCGGTGCTGCAGGGCTGTCCGGTGGGGAGGTCGTCCGGTGGGATAGTGGTTCCGGGCTGCTATCTTCACCGGGGGCGCCTCTTCACCACGCTTCGGGCCCAGAATAGAGGCGTTGCCTTGACGATGACGCAGAAGTACGTTGGTAATGAACGTACCTCTGCGTCGTCGTCAAGGCAACGCCACTATTCTGGGGCCGGGCCCGAAGCGCTTAGAAGAGTCCTCCCCGGTGAAGATAGCAGCCCGGAACCACTATCCCACCGGACAACCTTCTCACCGGACAGTCCTGCAGCACCGGACCAGCGCCGAGCGGAGGTGAGTACTGTACAGAACTAAAGGGGGTGAGAGGGGGCTGGATGATGTCGAAGGCCGCAGTGGTCTTCAACCTGCGGACCTCCGGAGGTTTCAAAACTACAACTCCCAGCAAGCCCGGACAGCCAATGGCTGCCCGGGCTTGCTGGGAGTTGTAGTTTTGAAACCTCTGGAGGTCCGCAGGTTGAAGACCACTGCGGGTGGAGAGTTCACTCGAGTATAAGCCGAGGGGGGTGTTTTCAGCATGAAAAATCGTGCTGAAAAACTCGGCTTATACTCGAGTATATACGGTAAATGTTGCCAATTCTTATAGTCTTGTGACCATCTGAATGCTGGAATTCACCTTGTGCCTGTGGCCAGATTTAGATATACCAATGTGTAATCCTGAGGCCTTCTTATGTATATCCCAGAAGTAGTGGTTTCCAGCCGCCTCTCTGATGTCCCACTTTGTGTAAAGGTCAGGCTTGGAGGGGAGCGCTGTGTGCTACCATTTCTATAATAAGCAATGCAACCCAATGCCAGAGAGTCTGGCTGTGAAACAGAATACAGCCCTATAAGGATTTCAGGCATGTGAGAGGATTTCCAGTACAGGATGTCTCTTTATGAGACAGTTCATCATGGCTCCTGTTTTCCTTCTACATGTCACATAGTAAAAACACTGATACACCTGGCCATGTCGGTTTACCCAGATGTGTGTACAACCAAAGGTGAAAGGTTAAGGGTAAGTTTACATGGCAAACAGGATTTCTGCCATGAATTTGCCTTGATACAGTATTGCAGATTCACAAGTGGAGTACCCCTATCAAGTTCAGGTTTTTTTGTTTTTTTTTCGGACACTCATTTCAAACTATGAATGCGCACACACACACACAGACAGACACACACACACAATAGATATATATATATTAAAATTATAGAAAGTTTAAATAAAACTTAAAGGGGTAGTCTGGTGGAAAACGTTTTTATTTATTTATTTATTTTTAAATCAACTGGTGCCAGAAAGTTAAACAAATTTGTAAATTACTTCTATTAAAAAATCTTAATCCTTCCAGTACTTATTAGCTGCTGAATACTACAGAAGAAATTATTTTCTTTTTGGAACACAGAGAATTACTATTGCTTTTCCTCACCCCCAAGGTTTAGGTAGGAAGACCAGGCAATGGCAGCTACTCAGCTGGTCAGAAATAGCAAGAAATAAAGTGTGTACCAAACTTTATTATTCTTATCTTTACTATTCATATGTCCATTAAACATATGGCATGATGGCCTATGTGACAAGTTAAAATAGCTGCTGAAGAGACTGCTTCCATTTAATGTAAAGAACATGAAAAGCTATTGAAAGGAAACCATAATTGTCTGAGAGACTGGTGACACTCACATCCTTTGTCACATATATATGTCCGTAGCTTTACCCAGTGTATATGCTGAATGTAAAAAACATGATAAATAGTCATGACCATCTTGAGATGTTCTAATGGATTCTGCCATCTTTTTTATTTTATATTTGGATGCCTATGTCTTCATAAGCCTGCTTTAAATGGGCAAAGGCTTTTGACATGTCAGTGATGCGTATTAAAAGTTTTGATCGTCTATGGATCATGGTGACATAGGCCAAGAGTGCGCTTCTCTTCCCTGTTCAATCTAGTGATTAGTCGGGGTCTGAACACCCAGACACTGACTGATAAAAACTTTTGACCTGTCCTTAGGACATGTCAACCTTTTTATATGATTGCAGGTTTGCATTAAGCTTGTGTTCACATCTATTCAGTATTCCAGAGACTCCCTGAATTGGATCATCACATGCAGGAAGCTGCATAGGCTCATAAGGGGCACAGGGCCGAACCTGTCAACTAGCCAAATTGAAATTTGCTGCAGTCAATAATTTTTGCAAGCACTGGACGGCCAGAGGTGAATGCACCATAAAGTAAGAGTTTAAAATATAAGCCCCTGGGGGGCAGGGACCTCTTTCCTTGTTCATTTGCTCACTTGTCATTTTACTTAGTTGGAATATGTTGGTGCTATATAAAGGAAAAGAGAACAGGTGGCCGGAATGAGAAGCCATGGAGGGATTTTTTTTCTGATAATACTGTTTTACGACTGATCCCCAGTACACTGATAATGTTAAAGGCGAAGAAATATGGTGGATTTTTATTTCAGAAGAGCCCACCTTACTTTAGGAGAAGCGATCACCATTAGATGTTTATCTTGTCCCGTGGGCTGGTAGTATACTCCAGCAGACAAGGAGATTCCACAAACTCGGAGATGTCTCTGTAGACGAACCATAAAGCATTCGGCTTCCACCCTTTGGAGGTGAAGGAATTTTTAACATCAACAGCATGAGCAGCTGAGTCCCACCTATCCAGAGTGACGTGCTTTCCACTCCACAGCCATAGTTGGAATCTGTGCTCCGGAATGTGGGCAGCGCTGTAATGTATCTCCCTAGGAGTCAGCCTGACACTGCCAGAGTACAGTGTGGAGCACTTGTTCCAGGATCCACAGTCTTCTACCAACTCTGAGATCTTCCGACCTTGGATCAGGAAATAAAATGATGGAAGTTCAGTCCAGGATGCACCCTGACATTCCTGAGAATGGAGAATTACCTTCTATGGACATCACCGATAATTTTATCCCGCAGGAAAGTGGAGGAGAGGATGAAAAACCTGTGTCAAACTTACAGAGGAGACGCAGCGATGTTAAAGTGTACAAAGAAATCTGTGACTTCTATGCCAGATTGTAAGTGGAGACGGCCTTTACCTGGTTTATATGTGCATCTGGCATGTTGGCTTGGAAATTGAACATATGACAAGTGCAGTCTCTGGGGAAATAGTTTACTCTTAACTTCCATGGAAAACAGGATGTAAAAGCAGGAAACCTTCACCAATCTACCATCCCACTGTCAGAAAACACATTGGACCCACAGCAGATACCTGTGAAATGACCCCGTTTGTGCAGGAATCCCCCCTCTGTGCTGTAGTTACAATGTACAGATGGGGTGCAAAGTATTTCCAGGAAAACATTTTTTTTTTGCATGCATGTGGTTGGAAAGACATGTTTTCTAACCATGACCAAATCTTTGTGCCTATGACTTTAACTCTTGTGGGGAGATTTATCAAAATGTGCAAGAGAAAGACTGGAGGTATTTTCCCACAGCAGCCAATCACAGCTCAGCTTTCACTTTACCACAGCTTGTTATCTGAGCTGTGATTGGTTGTTGTGGGAAAATCCCTCCACTTTTCTCTCACACAGTTTGATAAATCTGGGTACAAGATGAAGTGTGATCTTATAAAACATAATTTCATCTCATGACTTGTCTGTATGAAGACATGATAGGTATAGCAGAGATTTGTTTGCTAAAAGCACAGTAGGAGGGATGTTGGGGGGCACCGACATGATATGTGACTGGCACAGTAGGTATTGCAGGTAAACCTCTCACTTTGTGTCATCTTAACACAAAGTGTGACCACACAATCCTTGGGGTGCAGGACGCTGTAGCCATCAGCCATGTGAGTGCTGCTAGGATGTGCTGTTACGTTGTTCCTAGTAGTCAGCTAGATCTCAGCTGGTGAGGTGCCTTGATGCTTCAAACAAAGCTGCTCTGTTCCTTGCAGTGAGGTGACGTTTGTGAGCGATGTACCTGCCAGTTTCAGTAGGGTGATTACATAAGGGAGCGTGTCTGTGCCCTTTTCCCCCTCCCGAGTCTTGTAGGCAGCCAGTCTGCAATTTGGGCATCCTTCTTGACAAGTTTACATGAGTTGTACCCAGCCCGACTTGAACCACTTTTTTGTGGGCATCACCATACTGTGCCTTTTTTCCCTCCACCACTGTTTAGGTCCTATATCTGCCTGCTTGATTGTTATAAGGCACAGTGTTCCTGTAAGTACACCAGGGACAGTAAGCGTTGTCATATAGGGCAGTGTTTCCCAACCAGGGTGCCTCCAGCTGTTGCAAAACTACAACTCCCAGCATGGCTGGAAGTTGTAGTTTGCAACAGCTGGAGGCACCCTGGTTGGGAAACACTGTCATAGGGGCACAAGATCAAAATCTCTTCTCACAAAGGCCTGTGACTTCAGCTGTACATAGGGAAAGACAGTACTACGAAATCTACCTTTTCACATTTAAAAATGCACAAAATATACTTGTTGCTACACTATAGCTATTGATGTAACTGTTACCTTGGCTCCCCTCTCCCCCCCCCTGTACTGACTTTTATATGTACTTGTATAAGTTAAAGGGGTTATCCAGGAAAAAATAACTGGCTCCAGAAAGTTAAACAGATTTGTAAATTACTTCTATTAAAAAATCTTAATCCTTCTAATAATTATCAGCTGCGGAAGTTGAGTTGTTCTTTTCTGTCTGGCAACAGTGCTCTCTGCTGACATCTCTGCTTATCTCGGGAACTGCACAAAGTAGAAGAGGTTGGCTATGGGGATTTGCTTCTACTCTGGACAGGTGTCATCAGAGCACTTAGAAAAGAACAACTCAACTTCAGCAGCTCATAAGTACTGAAAGGATTAAGATTTTTTCAATAGAAGTAATTTGATATAGCCAGTTGATATATACATTTTTTTTTTCCCCTGGATAACCCCTTTAATACTGTGCAAGGTAATGTTGGTGTTGATAGCTGGATGTGCCCAGAGCCAACAGACATGTCCTATACTGAGCCCTCCTTCTCTCTCGTTAGGTTATTTTTGGTGCATTTATGCAGTTTAGTAAACACTTTGGAATTCATGTCCCTTCCGCTGTTCTCCCATTCCAGGCTGCATTTTACGAGCAGGCAGTCGCTGTTCACACACAGGCCATTCTTGCAGCCTGACCAGAGAGCTGAGCTTAAAGCTTTGTTTTGGTTGGACATCGCCATCTTGTACAGTTATAGCCTGGATAATGACTCAAAGGCCCTGGTTTATTATTGGTTTGGTTTTCTGTTTAGTTGAATTTTCCTTTCTGACTTTTATATTTTTTACTGTATTTACTATTCTGGCGCACATTGTGAAACAAGCTCAATTTTGGTTCAATGAGACACAAAAACCTGATATAATATTAATAAAGTAATAATAAATAAAAAAAATCAAGAAATGTTTTTAAAATGGTAAAAAAAAGTAGGCCTATCATATATTTATTTATCATGACAAAAAAATTGTATTCATGTTTAGAAATACTATTTATTTGAATAAAATAGAAATGAGCTATTAGGCTATCCAAAATGCAAGACCGGACAGGAACACACAAGTGTATCAGGGCCATTGTCTTGGATACTCTTGTTGGTGTGCTAGAAAGGGATGACCTATACCAACCATAAGCTTGCCATCTTGTAGTTATGCTTAACATTGGTGGCAGCTTTTCCAAATACTGTACACTATGCCATGGTTCTTGGGAATGTGATGGCATATCTAATGTCCGAGCACCAATGTGCCCTCCTCATGTTTACATGATCTTCCCTTAGGCACTTATTTAGGACATTGCACGTTACTCCAGGATCTATTACTTGTGTCCTTATGTTTGTGGCCCAGATACATAAAAAGTAACCGCAAGGTTATGCTCACACAATGTGTGGTACAATGAAAGTACCCCATGAGACTTGGCATTACGCCCCCTAGAGTACAGAGGGCACACATTGGGAATCAAGGTACTATGTTTATTTTAAACAAAAATATATTGAGAATGTGCATTACCTGTGTACTTAAAGGGAATCTCACAGGTGGTTCACCCGCACTAAACCCCATACACAGGGTTATAGGGGGCGATTTATTAAAACCTGTCCAGAGGAAAAGTGGCTGAATTGCCCATAGCAACCAATCAGATCGCTTCTTTCATTTTTAACAAGGCCTCTGAAAAATGAAAGAAGCGATCTGATTGGTTGCTATGAGTAGGGCTGGGCGGTATACCGGTTCATACCGAATACCGAATTTTTTGTTCTGCACGATATGAATTTTAACCCATACCGCAATACCGGTTTGGCCCCTCCCCATCGGGAATGAATGAAAGCGCTGGGTTGTCCCCACATCGGGGATCTAATCCTACGTGACCTGCGAGCGCTGCTCTGCCCCCCCCAGTTAATTATCAGCCCAGGGCTGTCCCCATCAGGGTACTACTCACATGTCACCCGCATGTGCTGCCCTCCTCGTCCTGCTTGTTGCGGCCGCCGACACCGATACTCTATACCGGGCATGCTGGGAGTTGTAGTTTTGCAACATCTGGAGTTCCGCAGGTTGGAGACCACTGCTCTATACTGTGCGGTATCCCTATACCCAGGCTGCAAAAAATAAACAAAATAAACTTTAACTCACCTCCCGTTGGTCCGGTACCGGCCTCACTTGTTTCCTGGGGATGGGAACGTCGAACAGCCGTCAGCCTATCACCGGCCGCAGCGATGTTCCGCCTCGGCCGGTGATAGGCTGAGCCCACTGTCATGGAGGAAGAATTTCACAAGCAGAAATTCTGCCGTATGAATAAGCCCTAATGGGACAAATGATCAGGGTGAATAAAACATTGTTTTACTTCTGTTCACACACTATAACCCTGTGTATGGGGTTAATTGTGGGTGAACAATCTGTTAGATTCACTTTAAACAATCATTTGTAACAATTCAAGCAAAGTATTCTGTGTTTACCAGCATGTTTAGTTTTTACGCTATATCCAGTTATTACACATTTGTTGGTCACTGCGTATCTACTGTTCTTACTAAGGGTGAAAAAAAAATCTGCTCACTAATGTTTCCCTCTCCTTTTCCAGCAACATGGCGAATGCTCTGGCGAATGCAATGTGTGAGCGCTGTAGGTCTGGCTTTGCCCCTGCAGAGAAGATTGTGAACAGTAATGGAGAGCTGTACCACGAGCAGTGCTTTGTGTGCGCACAGTGCTTTCAGCAGTTTCCAGAAGGGCTCTTCTATGAGGTAACAATTGTCTTGTATACCACCCTGGGCTGCCCCAATCTTTTGTGGATGCAACGCTTATGCACCTTGTTAAATGCAAATAAATACGTCATTTGCTTATAAAAGAAAAGCAATTGTTTGTTGTAACATGAAATGGCAAATGCTGTTTGGACAAAAAGCTGCTTATATTAGTATTAGTATTATTAAATGAGTTATGCTTGCTCTGTATAGACCATCTAAATAAATGCTCTATGTGCTATATAGAATTGCATTCAGGACCAAAGATGTTGCTATAGATAGGACATGAGTGGATCACCTGGCCATTACTGGAAGCAATTAAGCAGATCCCTCCAGGGAACAAACCAGGATAAAGGCAGCGCACAGGACTTCAAAGGTAAAATGGTTTATTTACCCGGCATGCCGGGTAAATAAACCATTTTACCTTTGAAGTCCTGTGCGCTGCCTTTATCCTGGTTTGTTCCCTGGAGGGATCCGCTTAATTTCTTCGCCTGTGTGTCCAGGAGCAGCTGCCGCTCTTCGCCCGTTGCAGGGTCACTTCACGCCTTCACCATAGTTGTACTTGGTCGCAGTACAACTATACTTGGTGAGCAAGTTTTCTTGTCTATTATCCTTTCTTTTACATTACGCTATCACACTAGGAGCGCTCTCCTTGTCTGTCTATTACTGGAAGCAGGCTTTAGTGGCGGACTGATCTAGTAAATCAGGTGTTACATTCTAAACCATGCCTTTAATATTTGATCTCTTTATTAACTATGTTCCATATTACGTATACTGCAATACATAGTCTTCTGCATATATTTCTTATACATATACACAGTACAATGTTTATACTGGTGCAGGCTAAGGAAACCTGCATTTTGCAGATAAAGAAGTTTCATAACCATTTTCTGCATCCAGGCTCCCATGTACTGTGACCTCTCCTCAATGGATGACATGCTGGAAGGGGAGACTCCTCCACTGCTATGTAAATAGATGCTGTGGTTAGCAGTTTTGCCCTTATTTGGTGCATTAGTACTTTAATGCTGTTCTCTGACATAGCAGACTACCATGCCCCATTTTCTTACATTGAAAATCCCAATCTGTTATTTGTTAGGTTAAGCTATCTACAGTACTCGGGGTTATTACCAGCTAAAGTGTATCACCTTCAGTACATGAGCACTGGCAGGGGAGAAAGAAGGGGATCATTCTTTTTGATTTTATAAATAATGTTTCAAAGAAATGTTTCTGTATATTTTCCTTTGTGTTAATGGAAAAATAAAACTTAATATCTGCCCTTCTCTGAACCAAAGTGGTTTAAACATTTATAAAAAAAATAAAAAATAAACATGGGGCCCTTTAACAATTAGTACATTTGTTAACAAACAGTATTCCTGCAGTGTCATCTATTTTATCCCAGCTCTTCTGCATCTAAATGTTTCATTGTTGGGTCAGGTGAGCATTGGTGTGACAACCAGAAAATTTCAGTGCTTAAAAGAGTACTCCGATTTAGTATTTTTGTTCCCTGTGGTAAATAAGTCATGCTGCGGCGATATCCCACCTCGGCCAGTGATTTGGCTGAGCGTCAGTCTGAACAATTACATCCTGACACCAAGAAGAAGACCGGTGTCGGGGCTCAATTCGTCAGATTTGCCAGGGATTCACTGAGCTGCAATGAAATACTGACCACAGGGAAGCCGGAGGAGAAATTCTTTGGGAACCGCAGCAGGACAGCGGAGGCACTGGGGGAGCAGCCGGAGATAAGTAGATGTTTTGTTTATTTATTTTACCTCACACACAATAGAAATTTTGCTTAAAAGAATACTCCAGGATAGGGTTTGTTGTGTGTCTGTTTTTGTGGGGTTTTTTTTTGTGTCACAGGAAGTGATATATCCTGTGTTACCTCACTTCTTGTGAACTACGTGATGACATAATTTTCAGATCCCTCCTCTCTAAGCTATGCCCTCCTTTTTGATCCTTATGGCCCTTCTATCATGAAGATCCTATATCTGCCAGTGATAGTGAGTCCATACACTGACCAGCTGCAGTTATACAAGTGATCACACTGACTGAGCCTCCTATGTGCAGATTGTCTTGGGTGTCCTGTTTGACCCTAACACTGCTCTGCCGGGTGTGTAAGAGGCAGTAAAGGAGACTGAAGATCTATTTATGTTACTTAGAGCAAATGCAGTGATAATACACAAACCCCAAGGCAGTGTGGACTGCAGTGAGAAACTATATCAGATGAAAGACAATCCATGCATGCCACCTCCGCTAACACATATATACCAAAAGCATATACAGCTGCTTTATTATTTAATTATACCCTATGCTGCACTATATTGGCAAAAACATTCCCTGGACCGCTTCAAAAAAGTGTAAAGAATGTAGTCTTCTGTCCATGAAAGCTCCTTTTTTAGTAATAATCCAATATGTATTTTGGTCAGCATTTTTAGCTGATATCCGGAGTGGAACCATCACACAAAGGTGCAGATCTTTACATTATAGTTTTTTTTCTCTGTGTCCGTTCTACTCCTAGTGTTGGATAAAATACCTATAGAAATACTACATGTAAACCCAGGGTACTTTACACATAGGATGAGTCCATTGCAGGTTATCTATAGAAAATAGCTGCTGCAGATCTAGTTTTAGTTATATTAAATTATAATAAAAATAAAATAAACAAATTGAGAATTCTGCGGGTGTGTATTTTTCTTTGGATGCACCAACACCACAAGGTTAGAGTACGTTCGCATGTAACAAATCGGCTGCTGACAGCAGAAATTCCGCTCCTGGATTTACCGCTACGGAATTACCGTAACTACCAAAAATAATAAACGAGGTGGATCACAACGCTGATGTGAACTTAGTTTTTTTTTTTTTTCTTTACAATGACCTTAGAGGCCATACATCAGTGTGTCTGGGTGGCAGCAGTTATCACAGATGTTTCCTGCATAAATGCTTATGGCAGTGTTTCCCAAGAAGGGTGCCTCCAGCTGTTGCGAAACTACAAATCCCAGCATGCCCGGACAGCCGTTGGTTGTCCGGTCATGCTGGGAGTTGTAGTTTTGCAACAGCCGGAGGCACCCTGGTTGGGAAACACTGGCTTATGGTAATGTGCTTTGATTTAAAAAAAATAGATTCTGAAAGTAATGTGATATATTCACGTATATGTGTAATAACACGGTCAGTATTAGTTTTTTTTTATATAATGTGGTTTAATCTGTGATTAAAAGAAAAAACCTCCTTCTAGAAATCTATATACATAGACCTACATGGAAACACTCACTACCAATCCAGATGGGTCATCTCTGATCTGTACAACACTTCTGTTAGGCATTAGTTGTTTGCACACTGCAAGGTATAGTCCACCCTGGACTGGAAATAAATAACCAAAAGTCTCTTCTGTTATGAAGTAGCTATAGTGACTGCAATGACAGAAGCCTAAACTAGGAGAAAGCTGAGCCCATATGAGCTTACAGTGTAATGCAAGAATTGTGATAAATCCTTAAATGATTTAGATCTAGTTACTTATGACTATGGTGTATTCTGTATTTCAGTTTGAGGGCCGGAAGTACTGTGAACATGATTTCCAAATGCTCTTCGCCCCATGTTGCCATCAGTGTGGTAAGCTTGTTTGTTTCTTGTCTGTCTTTTAGCTAGGATTAACCTACTACGGTGGCTGCCAAATATAGGGTGGTAAACTGAACGCATGTAAATATGTTAGTATTGGCAGCTGTTATTGGACATGACACGCTGTGTACTTCTAAGGCATAGGACAGTCTTCTGTGCTATCCCATACAGCAAATAAGCATAAATTGAACATGCACTACATGTAATGGTGGTTTTAGGATATGTTTGCTGTATATTGCAGGGGCTTTCTTCATTTTTATAAATAGACTGCTAATGCACAGTGGAAATAACCTATTCTGTATCTGATAACTCTACTTGGAACAAATGGTTCCTGTTCTGCTACATTTTGCCTGCAATGCATTATCAAATGCATGCTCATATACTAGGGATATAGATGTGATCGATCACATCTCTGATATTTAAGAAGATCTTTTCCTAAAATAATAAATCTTCAATAATGTAACATGTGGGTGCTTCCTTGCCCCTTAAGGACAGGTCACCTGCACATCTCTTCTAAGTTCACATCTGTCTCGGAGCTCCATCACAGAAACTGTTCACAGAGCCTAACGGTCCATTGCACAGCTGACACCAGCCGGTCCTGACAGTCCCATTGACTTTGAGTGGGGTCTGCCTGGTTTCCATCTGGTTGTCTGTTGTTATGCAATATTTTGCAGAGGGAAAAAACTGATCTACAGTAGTTTTTTTTTTTCCTCCACTTATGCCCCATCATCCCTGAACTGAGCCCCAATGCCAATGTGGTTGAGGCCTAAAATGCTGTAGCTAATGTATAATAATCAGGGTATTCATAGCAGCTAATTCTTTAAAAAAAAAAAAAAAAATAAAAAAAAACTGTTCAGATGATCATTCCCATCACAGACCTTTATCCACATACCATAAATATCTGATAGGAATCCAACTGTGACCTGCACCTATTCTGTAATTTCTATTCCCTTCTATAGGAGTTACAGAAACCATGTAGAACAGCCCAATCGGCAGGTTCTGTAACCTCTGCCGCCTCTGCCCGCCACCTTCTCATGGGTGTTTCCATCTCTGCTATGATTGCCTGATATGGGTATGCCCATTTTTTTTTTTTTTTTACCTCAAATTTTCAAGCTAAGCCTGTAACGCTTTGACCTGTGACCTAGTTTTTAGGATTATATATACATGTAAAAAACTTTTGCTTGTAATTTTCCCAATAGAGATGTGAAAAAGCACCATGTAGCTCCTACATTTACTCAGGCACCTTAAATTGAGGATGAGGCTAGATAGCATTCTGCACAACATTTTTTATTAAAGTAGTACTGGGGCAGGAATGTGTGTATATACTAGTACACTAGACAAGAAGGAAAGTCACATGTTCGCTATTTCAAAATATAGTTTATGCAAAGAACCCAGAAAATTTCCAGAAAGGTACATTCAGTGGTTTTTAGTCCTAGATAGGCATCTGTGCATTTAGATGACATTTGCTGTGTGTGATTATGTTTTTATTACCCCATTTTATGACACTATATTGTCTTTAATTTGTGTTTTATTGATGGATAAGTGTGTGCTGTTTGTGTTTCTGCCATGTAAATAAAGGTAAACCTTTCCTCCATCTGTAGGTGAATTCATCATTGGCCGTGTTATCAAGGCAATGAATAATAGCTGGCACCCAGAGTGTTTCCGCTGTGATATCTGTCAGCAAGTCTTGGCAGACATTGGCTTTGTCAAGAACGCAGGCAGGTGAGTGACTGTGTCCCAGGCTGACCAGACAGTGACTTTTATATGGCTGCCTTGCGAGTGTAATCTAAACAGTGGTATATAGGGAAAAAAATTAAGCAAAAAATTCTCCTATACTATTCATTCTTCCTGTTTCATGTAATATAAGGATCTGTTCTGCAAACAGCCTACGTAACCTCTGATGTTCAGCTGCCATTGTCCTTTCCTTTTATGGTTTAATCTTGTGTGATAACAATAAGAACACACACTAATATTAGTGTGCAACCAAAAAAAAGAGAATGCATATTGGATACGTGTATATTAATATAAGAAGCCATATGAAGAAATGGAGTATTGTTAACAAAAAACACAAACAGCAGCCATTCAGAACAATAGAGGGACCTGAATAATGCTGTAGAAAAGGACATGCAATGAATGCGCTGGCATTCCTAAAGTGTGAAGTAACAAGCCATAGGACTCTAAAATATGTTACCCTTGACATCCAAATTCAACTGAACAGACTGGGGACAGACGAGCAGCACAGAGCATTGAAAAGTAAAGTATAGTAGATATACTTAATAGTAAAATAGTATAGGCCTAAAGTAACAGAAGTCCCACTGTACCCAATGTATGTTTCTACTTAAAAGCTTAGTCGCATAGTCTAGGACTTGTAGGTCACAGAACAACTGTACCTTATACATTCCTTTAAAAAGGTGTAGCAATTAGTGTAAGTTACACACTTGGATTATACATGCTCTACAACATGTGCCATAGAGTTCTGGTATCCAGTGACCAAGCCAAGCAGGCTATACATGCTGCATAGCCCACATGAATTATGACTGTTGCATTACTTGCTGGTTGCATTAATAATTTACACAGGGCATTTATTATTTCAGACATCTCTGCCGTCCTTGTCACAACCGAGAAAAAGCCAGAGGCCTGGGCAAATACATCTGCCAGAAGTGCCACGCCATAATTGATGAGCAGCCACTAATATTCAAGAATGATCCTTACCATCCCGATCACTTCAACTGTGCCAACTGCGGGTATGGCTCATTATCGACACTGTTATGATTTATTGTAGCTCTTCTACGTAGTTATTATAATTCTTTTGTAAATGGCATAATCAGTGGCCTTTTATAAGGATTATATATATAACGTAATAAACCAACGTCAACAGTAAATTCTTAAGACTTATACTACTAAGTTGTTTTCTTGGATAGATAGATCTAAGCATATATTGGTATTTCTCTTTATATGTAAATGACTATTCCTTGTTTTCTTAGCAAGGAGCTTACAGCTGATGCTCGGGAATTGAAAGGAGAACTCTACTGCCTGCCCTGCCATGACAAGATGGGTGTTCCAATCTGTGGAGCCTGCAGAAGACCAATTGAAGGTCGGGTGGTAAACGCCATGGGAAAGCAATGGCATGTGGAGGTAAGAGGGAGAATTTAAAAGATAAAAAAAATTCTGGAGTGCTGCTTTATTATGTTTTTTTTTTGGTTTTTGCGTCCTTGTTTGTGTCTTTGTTTTTTGCTTTGAAATTCCTAAAATTGCAGCAAAAATTATAGTAGTTTACAAAGTTGTGCAAATGACACACATTACACATGCCAAAATGCAGTAAAAATGGGTAAGGGGTTCAGTAAATATTCAGCATGCTTATACAGCCTAAAGACTTCAAATCTTCATTTATAAAACACCTAAATTGGGATTTATAGGTCAAATAACATTCGCCTCATGGCAATATTTTTCTAATCTAATAATAATTCTTCCCTGTTCTTGTCTTGAACTGCCCAGAGTATAAGTAAATCCCCATAGCAAACCTCTCTTGCTCCAGACAGTTCCTGACATGGACAGAGGTGGCAGCATGGAGGACTGTATCTGACTGGAAAAGCAATATGACTTCCTCAAAGGCATACAGTAGCTGATAATACTTAAAGGCTTGAATATGTATTTATTTTTATTTTTTTATAACCGACCGTATTTTCCGGCATATAAGATGACCCCCTACTTTTACAGTTAAAATATATAGAGTTTGGGATATACTCGACGTATAAGACTACCCCTCCACCGCGATGTACGGTGCCATTAGGTTGTCAGCATAGTTCCCCCCCCCACATTAGGTTGTCAGCATAGTTCTCCCCCCCCACATTAGGTTGTCAGCATAGTTCCCCCCCCCCACATTAGGTTGTCAGCATAGTTCCCCCCACATTAGGCTGACAGTATAGTTTCCCCCCCCCCACATTAGGTTGGCAGTATACCCCCACATTAGGTTGGCAGTATACCCCCACATTAGGTTGGCAGTATAGTTCCCCCCACATTAGGTAGGCAGTATAGTTCCCCCCACAGACATACAGCCTTCAGCCATATACAGTGTTTTGCTGGATTCTGTATGCCTTTGTACTGCCCCACTTCAGTGCTCCGACCACCGCTCCTCCGAAGATGACGTGCTGGTAACTTACCATGCCCGTGCGTCCTCGCTGCTCTGCTCCGCTCCGCTCTGCTGTTGCTATGGGCGCACGCACGGGACGTCAGTGACGTCCCTGCATGCGCTACCTCCCGGCGGCACCTGCATTTTTAAAGTTAAACCGGGGCCGCAGAAAGGTAATCGGGACAACACAGGGATGTCCCGAATGTGACGGGGGGAAGTTAATCTTGGCTGGGACGCCCGGGGTATGGATAATCCATACCCCGGGTGTCCCGGCTGACTGCAGCACCCGGCTTATAAGACAAACCCTGACTTTTGAGAACATTTTACAGGGTTAAAAAGTCGTCTTATACACCGGAAAATACGGTATCTGTATATCTTTCTTGCACCAGTTGATTTGAAATTTAATTTTTCCTCCAGTGTACTTTTTCTGTGGTTTTTGCCTGCAAACTAGAAGTCATAGAAATAAACATGTCACAGCCAAAGTGACGTAGATGTTTGATACTGAGACAAAACTGGAAAAATAGGCGGCATAGACAAAGATAAAAAAAAATAAACAATACTTTTTAATGCAGCATTTCCAAAAGGTGAACTTTTCTTTTAGCTATGAATATGCAACCAGCTATAAAAGGGTTAGACAATTTGTGGCAGCATATTTATAATACGATGTGAATTCGGGTAGAAAACAGACATGGTGCACATCTACAATCTTGTATAATGATCTGATTGCTTCTCAGCATAATATCAAAAACTAACAGGTTGTTAGTATACATTTTTTATCAAAAAGTACAAGCCCACCCGCCACGTCAAGGCCACCTATTTAGAGTGGGTCCCTAACGTCCCTAGCATAAAATGGCGTAGCACTGGGCAGCGCCCACCACCGCCGCGACACCAGTGCCCACGGGGGGGGGAACGACCCACCGGCAGAGCGGCCCCAATGCCACTCAAACCAGTCTATGGGTCGCACCTCCCCGCAGACACGGCGCCACGGCAGCAACGGACGCCGCACAGCACCACATCAGTGTGAACAAGGTGTAATAGCACACTTGCCAAGCTCTCCCAGTCAGACTGGGAAGCTGCTAGGAAAGAAATGGCCCTTGTGTAGCTAACTACTACTTATATAAGGTTGGGCTGAGATGGTGGGGAAGAGTGCAGCACATGTTCAAACAAAAAAAAAGGAGGGGATAGAAAACACAATGTGAATTCAGGTAGAAAACAGACATGGTGCACATCTATTATATATATTTATAATACACTGCTCAAAAAAATTAAGGGAACACTTAAACAACACAATGTATCTCCAAGTCAATCACACTTCTGTGAAATCACACTGTCCACTCAGGAAGCAACACTGATAGACAATCAATTTCACATGCTGTTGTGCAAATGGAACAGACAACAGGTGGAAATTATAGGCAATTAGCAAGACACCCCAATAAAGGAGTGGTTCTTCAGGTTGTAACCACAGACCACTTCTCAGTTCCTATGCTTCACCGCTGATGTTTTGGTCACATTTGAATGCTGGCAGTGCTTTCACTCTAGTGATAGCATGAGACGGAGTCTACAACCCACACAAGAGGCTCAGGTAGTGCAGTTCTTTCAGGATGGCACATCAATGCAGGCTGTGGCAAGAAGGTTTGTTTTGTCTGTCAGCTTAGTGTCCAGGGCATGGAGGTGCTACCAGGAGACAGGCCAGTACATCAGGAGACGTGGAGGAGGCTGTAGGAGGGCAACAACCTACAGGACCGCTACTTCCGCCTTTGTGCAAGGAGGAGCACTGCCAAAGCCCTGTAAAATTACCTCCAGAAGGCCACAAATGTGCATGTGTCCACTCAAACGGTCAGAAACAGACTCCATGATGGTGGTATGAGGGCCCGACGTCTACTGATGGGGATTGTGCTTACAGCCCTACACCATGCAGGACGTTTGGCATTTGCCAGAGATCACCAAGATTGGCAAATTCGCCACGGGCGCACTGTGCTCTTCACAGATGAAAGCAGGTTCATACTGAGCACGTGTGACAGACGTGACAGTCTGGAGACGCTGTGGAGAATGTTCTGCTGCCTGCAACATCCTCCAGCATGACCGGTTTGGCGGTGCGTCAGTAATGGTGTGGGGGTGGAATTTCTTTTGGGGCGCCGCACAGCCCTCCATGTGCTTGCCAGAGGTAGCCTAACTGCCATTAGGTACTGAGATGAGATCCTCAGTCCCCTTGTGAGACCGTATTCTGGTGCAGTTGGCCCCGGGTTCCTCCTAATGCAAGACAATGCTAGACCTCATGTGGCTGGAGTGTGTCAGCAGTTCCTGCAAGAGGAAGGCATTGATGCTATGGACTGGCCCACCCGTTCCCCAGACCTGAATCCGATTGAGCATATCTGGGACATTATGTCTCGCTCCATCCACCAATGCTACGTTGCACCACAGACTGTCCAGGAGTTTGCGGATGCTTTAGTCCAGGTCTGGGAGGACATCCCTCAGGAGACATCCACCACCTCATCAGGAGCATACCCAGGCATTGTAGGAAGGTCATACGGGCACGTTGAGGCCACACACAAATGAGCCTCATTTAGACTTGTTTTAAGGACATTACATCAAAGTTGGATCAGCCTGTAGTGTGGTTTTAATCTTTGATTTTGAGTGTGACTCCATATCCAGACCTCCATGGGTTGATAAATTTGATTTCCATTGATAATTTTTGTGCGATTTTGTTGTCAGCACATTCAACTATGTAAAGACGAAAGTATTTAATACGATTAGTTCATTCAATCAGATCTAGGATGTGTTATTTTAGTGTCCCTTGTATTTTTTTGAGCAGTGTACTTACATAAAATATGAAAATTACAGCTTTGTATTTAATGTTTTTCTTTTTTTCCTCCTTCAGCACTTTGTATGCGCAAAGTGTGAGAAGCCTTTCCTGGGTCATCGTCATTATGAGAGAAAGGGGCTGGCTTACTGTGAGACTCATTACAATCAGGTCAGTTACATTCTATGAATCAACAATTAATCTGTATTTACTATCATGTAATATATAATGTGTATTATCATTATTAAAATAAACATTATGTTTTATTCCTCAGCTGTTTGGAGATGTTTGTTTCCACTGCAATCGTGTAATTGAAGGCGATGGTGAGTCTTACTAAATAGTTATCTTTATTATTGGAAACTAAGTTGTGTTTAACTGTCAGGAGTTGTGTGTGTTTGAACATGCCATCTGCTGTTGGGGTGTATGGAATAATGCATTGTATGTTCTGATGCCATATTTGTAGCAAAAGGTAAACCCTAAAATAGTCTAGAAATGTTATACTGCGTCAAAATCTTTTTTCTTAAGAGACCCTGAACAACAATGCTGCTACCTCCTTATCAGAGAAAATGCACAGTATTTGTAGTAAGTAATGTTTGTGTAATTGGTAGGAAACCTTGTGAAATATTTTCTAGGATCAATTACATTGGAGTGCCAGGTGCTTTGTTTTCTAACCCCTTAATAATATTGAACATACATGTACGGCATGGCCACCTAGTAATTGCTACACCATGCCATACATGTACGTTATTCAGTGCAGTGAGTACATGAAGCAAGTGCATGGGTTGTGCTAGCTTTATACACATTGGGGGACATGTATCATTTCCAGTGTATAATAGAAGTTTTTTACCCCTCTGCCTGTTGTCTAAATTTGGCGCAGCTGCGTTAAATTTATCATACTTGCGCAGCTACTTTTTTGAATTGCGTTTAAATTTAGAATTCTCCTCAGAGCATAAATTTACACCGCAGCTCTATGTAGTAGGAGCTTACTAAACAGTAAGTGTGTCCTCGTTATTAGTTTTAGGATTTTTTTTCTTCATTTTTAATCTCACAATACCACTTTTTGCACCCAATTATAACACATCAATTATACCAATGTCCTTATTCTTCATTTAACATCTGTAACACCCCTGTTCAAATCACCTCAAATGTACATGGTGCACTCTACCTTATGGGCCTTGTTGTGTGGGCCCGCAGAGCACTTTGCGCCCACATAAGTGGTATCTCCGTACTCTGGCTAAATTGTGTGAAAATGTAAAGTATGTGGCAATACCTGCATGTCAGTGTAAATAATTTTATTTTTATACACTAACATACTGGTGTAGACTCAAACTGTTCCTTGTCATAATGGGTAAAAGGAGAAAAAGCCCCCCAAAATCTGTAAGGCAATTTCTCCCGAGTACGGCGATACCTCATATGTGACCCTAAAATGTTGCCTTGACATATGACAGGTCTCCAAAGTGAGAGAGCGCCATGCGCATTTAAGGCCTTAATTAGGGGTGGACATAGGGGTATTCTATGCCAGTGTTTCCAAAACAGGGTGCCTCCAGCTGTTGCAAACATGCCTGGACAGTCAATGGCTGTCCGGCAATACTGGGAGTTGTTGTTTTGCAACAGCTGGAGACTCCATTTTGGAAACAGTGCCGTACCAGATGTTGTTCATATTTATTGGGGAGGGGGGCTGTGTAGCGGTATGTGTATATATAGTGTTTTTTACTTATTTTATTTAAGTGTAGTGTAGTGTTTTTAGGGTGCAGTCACACGGGCGGGGGTTCACAGCGAGTTTGCTGCATCTCAATCTTGCAGCACTCCCTGTAAACCTCCGCCCATGTGAGTGTACCCTGTCCATTCACATTAGGGGGAGGGGGGGGAACATCCAGCTGTTGCAAAACTACAACTCCGAGCATGCCCTTTGGCTGTCCGTGCATGCTGGGAGTTGTAGTTTTGCAACAGCTGGAGGCACACTGGTTGCGAAACACGGAAACAGACTCAGTGTTCCTTCAGCTGTTGCAAAAACTTCAAATCTCAGCATGCAGTGACCGCAGAAGGACATGCTGGAACTTGTAGTTATGCAACAGCTGGAGGCATACTGCTACAACTCCCAGCATGCCCTTTGGCAGTCCGTGCATGCTGAGGGTTGTGGTTATGCAACAGCTGAAGGCACACTGGTTGCAAAACACTTGAATTTTTTTTACTTAACTTAGTGTTTCCAAACCAGTGTGCCTCCAGCTGTTGCACAACTTCAATTCCCAGCATGCATGGTCGGTCAGTGCATGCTGAGCGTTATAGTTTGGAGGCACAGCTGGAGGCACACGGGTTGGGAAAAAAATGTTTCCCAACTAGTGTGCCTCCAGCTGTTGCAAAACTATAATTCCCAGCATGGCCAGACATGCTGGAAGTTGTATTTAGGCAATATCTGAAGGGTCAGATGTTGACGAACCAAAACTCCCAACATGCTTGGGCAGTCTGGGCATGCTGGGAGTTGTAGTTTTGCAACAGCTGGAGGTCCACAGTTTGTAGACCACTGTATAATGGTCTCCAATCTGTGGTCTTCCAGATGTTACAGAACTACAACTCCCAGCATGCCTCGACAGAGTGCGCATGCTGAGATTTGTAATTTTGGAACATCTGGAAGAGCACAGATTGGAGACCATATACAGTGGTCTCCAAACTGTGGCCCTCCAGATGTTGCAAAGCTACAACTCCCAGCATGCCCAGAAAGCCAAAGGCTGTCTGGGCATGCTGGGAGTTGCAGTTTTGAAACTCCCAGAGGCAGCAGTGAGATCGCTTTACGGCGATCTCACTGCTGCCAATGAAGATGCTGCCCTGCTGCCGTAAACTCACCGCCGGGATGCACCGCCGCCGGCACCGCCTGGAGGGCGCCGCTCGCACCGGGACCACTCGGGACACCGCATGGCCGGGTAAGTGACGCCGGGGGACGGGTAAGGGACACTTAGCAGAACGGTGTGTGTCCCGATCCCCGTGATCCGGACTCACACACCGCGCTAAGTATTCTCATAGCGAAACGCTGCTATCAGCTAGTCAGATTTGACTAGTTGATAGTAGCGATCGCTGGGGGGGGATGAAACCCCCCCGTGGTCACATGGTAAGATGGCTGGCTATCAGTGATAGCCACCATCTTACCGGGCGCTGGGGAAAAGTATAACGGAAAGCAGTAAATTGTAAAAATAAAAGGAGAATGATCTACAGTGTTAAGTGGATTACAAGGCTATTTTAATGTGACGGAGCTTGTTCAATGATAAGTAATCAAACATTTCCTATGTAAATGTATTAAATTGTTGGATCATAAAATAACAATACCAATATACAAGTGATCTAATGAATAACTGATTTGTAAACAAATATTCTATATGCAAATTATTTTATAAGTGCTTTGGAATAACCAAGGAGTAAAAAGCAATATAAAGCAAACCAAATGAGGAATTGAGATAGGAAAGTGATAACATTCTGGTGGTTCCTTAGTAGAACTTTCCTTCAGAAATAGAAAGGATTGCTACGTGCAGTTAAAGTTGGCTTTTATTTGCTGGGAAAAAGACGCACTTGCGTCAAAATTTTTGGTGCAAAGGAAAAGTACGCAGGTAATAAATCCATGTGTACTATAGATGTCACTCCAAGGTACCCTGATTCGGCCACATCTGGACGACATGCTCTACCAAAACGTGCGCAAAAAATTGCGCAGAAAAAGGGCTTGCGCAAAAAAATACACACAACAGGGGTAAAATCTTTGATACATGTCCCCCACTGAGTGAAGGCAGCTATTAGCAGCCAGCATGCACAGTCAACAATGATGCTGATATCAACCCTTAACCACGTAAATGGCATTTAAGAGGATCCATGACAGGAGACAAGAAAAAGTCCTTGATCAGCTTTGAGGGTGATAAAATAAGAGTTATGTCTCTTAAAAGGCAAGAAACAAGCAAAAACTTAAATTGGCTGTGTCCACAAGGTCAAAACCCCTTATGTCCTTAACCCTTTAAGGACATAGGGAATACAGGTACATCCTGGTACTTAAGGACACAGGGCGTACCTGTACGCCTGTGGGAATTCCGGTCCCCCTCATTCAGCAGGTACCCTCATCCAACTGTTGCAAAACTACAACTCAAAAAAAAAATTAAAAAAAATAAAGCATGCCCTTCGGCTGTCAATGCATGCTGAGAGTTGCAGCTTTGCAACAGCTGGAGGCACACTGGTTGTGAAGAGTTAAGTAACAAACTCTGTTTCGCAACCAATGTGCCTACAGCTGATGCATAACTACAATTCCCAGCATGCACGGTCTGTCAGTGCATGCTGGGAGTTGTAGTTTTGCAACAGCTGAAGTTTTTTTTTTACTTTAAAACTCTGCTTATAAGGAAAATGGACATGCCAAATAAATTATATATTGATTCACATATACAATATGTCTACTTTATGTTTGCATCATAAAGTTGACATGTTTTTACTTTTGGAGGACATCAGAGGGCTTCAAAGTTCAGCAGCAATTTTCCAATTTTTCACAAAATTTTCAAAATCAGAATTTTTCAGGGACCAGTTCAGTTTTGAAGTGGATTTGAAGGGCCTTCATATTAGAAATACCCCATAAATGACCCCATTATAAAAACTGCCCCCTCAAAATATTAAAAATGACATTCAGTAAGTTTAACCCATTAGGTGTTACACAGGAATAGCAGCAAAGTGAAGGCGAAAATTCAAAATCTTACTTTTTTACACTCGCGTGTTCTTGTAGACCCGGTTTTCGAAATTTTACAAGGGATAAAATGAGAAAAAGCCCCACAAAATAAAATTTGTAACCCTATTTCTCTCGAGTAAGGAAGTACCTCATATGTGGATGTAAATTGGTCTGTGGGTGCACTAGGGGGCTCAGAAGGGAAGGAGCGACAATGGGATTTTGGAGAGTGAGTTTTTCTAAAAATGGTTTTTGGGGGGCATGTCACATTTAGGAAGCCCCTATGGTGCCAGAACAGCAAAAAAAAAAACATGGCGTACTATTTTGGAAACTACACCCCTCAGGGAACGTAACAAGGGGTACAGTGAGCCTTAACACCCCACAGGTGTTTGATAAATGTTCATTAAATTGGGATGTGAAAAGGAAAAATTTTATTTTTATACACTAAAATGCTGGGGTTACACCAAGTTTAAAATTTTCACAAGTGGTAATAGGAGAAAATGTCACCGTAAATTTGTAAATACATTTCTTTGGAGTAAGGACATACCTCATATTGGGATGTAGACTGCTCTGCAGGTGCACACCAGGTCTCGGAAGAGCAGGAGTGCAGTCAGGGGCCTTGAGCATTTACTGAGCTACTATGGAGCCAGAACAGCGGGACCCCCCCCCCCCCCTCAAGGAATGTTACATGGGGTACATTGAGTTAGTAAAGTGGGGTACAGTGGGCTGTAAAATGACAAAATAGGTTATGTTAATACAATACAGAAATTTAGGTGCACTACTGTGGTAGATGTATACAATGACATTGGCTAATCCCTCAACACTGATGTTAAAATTGAGACATTCGCCAGTGTATCCTTATATGAAGGACACACCAGAGCCCGCACACCAACGCCAAGGTTTCTCAAATGGCGTGGGACCTAACGCTAACCTACCTGTGCGTAATAAGCAAAAACCAGGGGCCAGTGGGCAATTACAGCAGCATTAGGCCGACATGCAGCCTGCTCCCAACATACAATGGGAGGAGGGAGAGACAGGCTACAAGCCCCACCCAAGTTGGCTGATATAGGTGCATGACCTCACAGGTGCAACCTTAATGCTGCCTGGAAAATGTTCAAGGCACATTAACATATGGAGTTTACACACCTCCAAGTATACATTTTTAAACAACAAAAAAAAATGTGGTCTCAAATGGCTGGAGGTGCTCAACCCCAAATGCAGTTGTGCATTTATACTGGGGGAGCAGATCCTGCCCTTGTAATCCGTTGCTAGGGGCGATCCCCAGCATAAAAATGCATACAATGGAGGATGCCTACAGCGGACTACAAGTGCCACAATAGAATCCTACACCAGATAAACAGTGTGGATATGTAACAATTAGAATAATACAATACAGAAATTTAGGTGCACTACAAGGGCAGGATCTGCTCCCCCAGTATAAATGCAAAATAGGTTATGTTCCCAGAATGATGACCCAGAGTATAGCCAAAACTAAAACAAATATGCCCACCCCAAACCCTATGCTCTGAATCATCATTCTGGGAATGTGATGTGTGTGGCCGTCCCTAACCTCTCAAATGCGCACCCCGCTCAGGTGGGGAGAGAGCGCTGCGCATTTGAGGCAACATTAAAAAAAAAGCACCAATGATAGTGACTCTGTGACCCATGTCCCATTTTTGAAAACAATACCCCAGAGGTCTTATCAGGGTTTTGTTTTTTTAATGGAATAGTTTTTGGGGCCAATTTAGTGGTTTATGGGGTTAAAATTTGGAATGTACTCGGTACTTTGGTACATTGGGGTCAAATTATGGGAAATTAGGATGAAAAGGGAAAATTTTGTACTGCATGGAAGTGTGATACTCCCTTGTAGCAGTTTTTAATGGAGAGACCCGGATGATCGGGGGAAGTGTCACATTGAGTGGTGGTATCCTTCCGTATCATCCTCTTTTGACACACTGCATTTTTTTCTGGGATCGTCCCTTCTTTCCAGTGTGGGAACTGGCACCTATAACTTCAGTTCCTTGGGAACTCCGGACTGCTCTTTCCCAGTCGCCAAAGATGAGGGTCTTTAGGACTTCTTCTTGGAACTGGAGGAATGTTCCTGTGTTGCCAGTGTACTGGGACAGTACAAAAGAGTTGTACATGGGAACCTGTACCAAGTAGACCTCAACTTTTTTGTTCCATACCCTTATTTTCTGCATGGCCATGTATGGCTTGAGGACTTGATCAGAAAGATCAACTCCCCCCCAATATACTGATTATAGTCCAGAATATAATCAGGCTGGAGGACAGTTGTTGTGGTACCTCGCACAGGGACAGGTGAGCTGCCATTACCATGAATTGTGGACAACATAAGGACATCCCTCTTATCCTTATACCTAACCAGCAACAGGTTTTCATGGGTAAGGGCATGGGACTCACCCTTGGGCATAGGTGTCTGAACAAAATTTAGAGGGAGGCCTCTCTGGTTCTTCAGCACGGCCCCACAAGCGGACGTGGATCTGGCGGCAAGGGATGTGAACAGAGGGATGCTGGTATAACAGTTGTCCACGTAAAGGTGGTAACCCTTATCCAGCAATGGGTGCACAAGGTCCCAAATGATTTTCCCGCTAACACCCAGCATGGGGGGACATTCAGGGGGTTCAATACGGGAATCTTGTCCCTCATATGCTCTAAACTTGCAAGTGTACCCGGAGGTACTCCCGCAAAGTTTGTAGAGTTTCACGCCATACCTCGCCCGCTTCGAGGGAATATACTGGCGGAAGATGAGTCTCCCCTTAAAACTTATGAGACTCCTCTACCGAGAGCTCCCTGAGGGGTACATAGGCCTCCCAAAATTTGGTCACAAAGTGATCTATGACCAGCCTCACTTTTTATAGCCGGCCATAGGAAGGATCACCTCAAGGGGGGGGGCCGCATCATCAGTGTAATGCAGGCATTTCCGAATGGCCTTAAACCACTTCTGTGTCATGGCCATACCGTAAAGTGGGGTCTGGTAGAGGACGTTCCCGCTCCAGTACTGCCTGTTTTTTGACTAGGCCCATATGCAGCACATGGCTCCAAAGTGTCCTCATTTCGGCTGCATTGATGGCGTACCATCCGTTGGGCCTGGACAAAAATGAATCGGGGTGGTGGGCAATGAACTTTTGGGCATACAATTTCGTTTGCTCCACCATATGATTGACAAAGTCGTCACTGAAATAACTAAAACAGTCTATTTCAGTGTATCAGGCTGTGTCAATCCGGATTCTTGAGTCGCCAACAAACTCAGGAATCCGTGGCTGATATCCCTCTGGGGTTCTTCAGACAAGTTCACCGGAAGGGGGCTCTGGTACGCTTGTCTGGGGGGTCGGACTCCTATTACGAGCGGCATGGATGCTTTTACTATTGTCGGCCACTGGGTCACTATCATATGGGGGGGGGGGGGTGGCCTCGCATCGCGGCGTCTACTGGCACTCGTCATCAGTGCTAGAGGAAGAACACAGAAAAGTAGGATCTTCCTCGTCCTCACTGGCAAATTTGGAGTCGGAGGCAAGTAAAGCGTATGCCTCCTCCGCCAAAAATGCCTGGCGGGCCATCCCCATTTTTCTATGGTTGCGGGGGGGGGGGGGGGGGGGGGTTGGAAGGAAGTGTGTAGTGTATGTGTTTGGTGTGAACTTTAAATAAAGGTGGGTGATTATAAATCACACACTGTTAAAAAAAAATAATAAAAAGCTGCGGCCACAAAAAAAAAGTGGGGCAAAATGCAGGGCCCCGAAATCCTAATGGGGCTCAGGTCGTACTGCAAAATCTGCGGCGGATCCTAAAGGACCTATTAGGGGTCGGGGGGAATTTTTTTATTTCTTTTTTTTTTTACTTCCTACCTGTCCCTGTACTGAAGCTCACCCTGCACTAAAAGCACTTCTTCAGCCCTGAGGGGCACAAATCTTCACAGGGGGGGCTTCTTCTCTCAGCTCTGCCTGTTGACAGAGCAGAGCTGAGAGAAGGGGATATTAACCCCTCCTCTGCCGGCTGCTATTGGTCCGATCACCTCCTAATTCCGATCACCTCTTGTTACATTCCTTGAGGGTTGTACTTTCCAAAATAGTATGCCATGTTGTTGTTTTTTTGTTTTTTTTTCTTCTACTGTTTTGGCACCATAGGGGCTTCCTAAATGTGACATGCCCCCCAAAAATCATTTCAGAAAAACTCACTCTCCAAAATCCCATTGTCGCTCCTTCCCTCTCTTGTGTACCCACAGAACACTTTACAACCACATATGAGGTATTTCCTTACTCGAGAGCAATTAGGGGGATTTGGGGGGATTCGTCTCCTTTTACCCCTTGTAAAAATTCAAAAACTGGGTCTACAAGTTTTCTAATATGAAGGCCCTTCCAATTCACTTCAAAACTGAACTGGTCCCTAAAAAATTCCAATTTTGAAAATTTTGTGAAAAATTGGAAAATTGCTGCTGAACTTTGAAGCCCTCTGATGTCTTCAAAAAGTAAAAACACATCAAATTCATGATGCAAATAAGAAGTAGACATATTATATATGTGAATCAATATATAATTTATTTATCTCTATAAGCAGAAAGCTTAAAAGTAAAAAAAAAAAAAAGCATATTTTGGAATTTTTCACCAAGAATTTTTTACCACTATGTTCAAGTAGAATATGTCATGAAAAAACAATCTCTGAATCAAATTCATAAGTAAAAGCATCACAGAGTTATTAATGCTTAAAGTGACAGTGGTCAGATGTGCAAAAAATGCCCGAGTCCTTAAGGTGAAAATGGGCTTAGGGGGTTAAAATTGGTTAATATGCAAAATCATTAATGCACCACTTTTCCTTTTACAATCTTTCTGATTGATATTTTTTTATTCATAGTATAATCATATAATGTCTGTAGGAGTTATAAAAAGGCTCATATCCTTTCTTTTTCTACAGTGGTGTCTGCTCTGAACAAGGCCTGGTGTGTGAACTGTTTTGCTTGTTCCACTTGCAACACAAAGCTAACCCTCAAGTAAGTTTTTAATGGAGCATAAGACATGAGCACTACATATATTAACGTGTATTAATTTAAGATCTATTGAATGATTTCAAGGTATTACAAATGTTTACTTTTGTAAAGAGATAATCCCTTTGCTGTCCTTCTACAAAGTCAATGTTAAGTTCCACTTTTGGTTATTGTTAACAGTATTTGCAGCACTTTAAAGGGAAACGGTCATCCTGTTCTCCCACACTAAACCCATTACACTGGATTATAGTGTGGGTGAACTTGAGTCCAACGAGGGGTCACTTAATTTTAATATGTCCAGTAGGTCCTGAGATATGTCCCCCAGTAGATCCTCTGCTGAATTCAGTGAATCGGCACAGGGGGCGGGGTTTTGACAGATCAATTTACATATCCATTGTCTGTGACTCCACTTCACTAGGATGTGGAGTCTCAGACAATGGATATGCAAATTGAGCGGTGAGGCCCTGCCCCCTTTGCGTGATTCACTAAACTCAGCTTAGGATCTTATAGGGGACAAATCTCAGGACCTACTGGACCACTTGTTGGACTCCTGTTCACCCACACTATAACCCAGTTTGTATTGGGTTTAGTGTGGGTGAACCGGCTGACAGTTTTCCTTTAACCACTTAAGGACGCAGGGTGTGCAGGTATATCCTTGACCCTTGGTACTTAAGGCACCAAGGCTTACATGTATGCTCCAAAGCGTTAAGTGGCTTGAAGCAAGTGCAGGAGCAATATGTAAAATAAGTCTCTAAATTGTATAAAAACCCCTTCCCTAATAAAAAATAAAATCCTTATTTTCCTGTTTTACAAAAAAAATTAATTAATTTAAAAAAATCAACAAACTCCAAAAATACTAATTTTAATCACATCATATATGAAAAAGTCCCACTGAAATAAAAATGGTACAGATAAAACCTACAGATCACACTCCTGAGCCCTCATACATAAAGTAAGAAAAATTAAAAAGTTATAGGGGCCAGAAAAGGACCATTTTATGCATACCAATTTTGTTAACAAAAAGCATAGAAGTAATGGAAGGACTATATAACTTGTGTATCGTATTAATCGCATTGATCTACAGAATAAATATAACCTATCATTTTTACCATAAAGTGTAGTGCGTAAAAACCAACCACCCCCCCGCCCCCCCCAAAGTTGGAAAAAATTGGTTTTGCGGTACATTTTATGGTAAAATGAAAGGTGCCATTACAAAAGTACAATTGGTCATGCAAAAAACAAGCCCTCATATGGGTCTGTAGGGGGGGGGGGGATAAAATGTTATCGATTTTTAGGAGAGGAGGAAAGAACGAAAATGCAAAAATGAAAATTGGAGGTGTTCTTACGGTGTTACTATAGCCGCTTTACATCCTTTTTTTGTTTAGAATAATCTGTGGGTCTAAACGGATCATTTAAGCAGATCGGTCTGCAGGTAACAGAGGTGTATATAGGGCTAGTCATCAGTATTCCGGGCATAGGTTTTCTTTCATCTCCATAGTCCTTTCTAGTGGCGCCTTTTAAAGACTGCGCACGTCCATGCAGTCCTGCAGCATTGGATGACCTTTTTTCAGGGTAGAAGCTAGCTGACTAACAGTGAATTTAAAAGAATCTGAATTGACATTGAAGTCTACTTTAGTTGCACCATGGGGATCACATATATAGAGTGTTTTTAAAGTTTTTAAAAATTACATTAAATTGTTAGTGATAACATAACAAGCCATTATAAGTTTTGTCAAGTAGAGCTTTTACAATACTGCAGGTGTTTAAAAAAAAATATATATATAATATATAATGTAATTTTAACTTTATTACATAGTTGGTATAGATCACTTTAGCCAGTGGGGATTCACTTTAATTTCACAAATGCTGAACATGGGCCTTCTGGCTTGCAATGCCCCCTGCTGGACTACACTGGAGTTCTTTCTGGCTGCGTCCTACAAATATAAATGTAGTCTTACCGGGCATATGTGTTCTTGTATGTATCAGTGTCCTGGTTTCTGTGGTGTCTTTTCACACTGAATTTTCAGCTGTTTCTTATTTATTCTCATTCTATCATATATTCTGTTCTCTTCCTTTCACTCACTAAGGCATAAATTTGTAGAAATAGATTTAAAGCCCACTTGCAAGCCGTGTTATGAAAAGTTGCCAGATGAATTTAAACGACGACTTTCCAAGTTATCAAAAGATGCCAAAGATAAAGACAAAAAGAAAAAAGGATCCTGTCTCTGATCGCTCTCTGTCTCTCTCTTCTTTCCTTGTCCATGGGTTAGTGGCCTGCCTGCGTGTGAATGTTCACTTACTAATCTCTGGAGTACATATGGAGCTAGAATATTGCTGAACTCTAAACTGTATATACATATGCAGGCTACAGTATTGCAGCTTGAGTCTCCGATGTTGGATGAGGAACCAAAAATGTCAAGCAGTCTACAAAATGCTCTATAGAAGTCTAGTAATTTTAGTATCATTGCAGAGTTCAGTTGTCTTTACTTTTGTATAAATCAGTTTTTGCCTAAGAAAGTTTCTCCTACACCTATGAATCTAAAACAATAAATTAGTAAATAAATATGTAAAATTCACAAAATAGCTAGTAAATTTGAGTAGCCGTATTTTCATAAAACTTGGCTCCAATTTCTTCCCCTCCCTCGTGACCCTACCATACAATAGATTTATTTTTTTTAAACCTTCCCCCCCCCCCAATTTTTTGTGACTATACAACAGTAAAATGATTAGGTGAAATGTCCAGTAGTCTTTATAGCTGTATTAGTAAAGACTGTAGTAGTGACAACCTGACTTATGATAAATGCAGATTACAATAGCCACCGTTTACTGTAGAGTAGTTACTTAGTGGAAATGGTGGATATTTCATCAGCATCTAAAACACATTGGGGACATTTAGCATTTTTTGCTTTGGTGAGAGAGTTCTGTAGTGATCTTTTTTTTTATTTTTTTTGCTTTGGTTTTATCATACTATTACAGGGGGTTGATAGATTTGGCTCACATAAGCAAAAACCAATAAAATCACTTTGGAATACCATTTTCTTAGCACACATAAGCCAAAAAAAATTGTGTATTTATTACATTTTTTTTTTACCACTTTTTTCCCCCTATATGTACTAACCCATTTTCTCTATCGGCTCCATTGGGGGGCACAGACAGTGGGTGTATCTTGCTGTCTCTAGGAGGTGTGACACTATGGTGATAAAAAAAAGTCAGCTCCTCCCAGCAGGATACACCCGCCTTCAGGCTCTAAGCTAATCAGCTTAAGCTTAGTGTCTGAAGGGGGTGGACATGGTCTGGATTGCTCGAGACCAGGTCTTCTGATTTTTTTTTTCCCTAGTTAGGGACGTGTTAGTTTTTTATTCCTTTTCTTTTCTGTTTTCAGGTGGGGTCTCAGGGACTGCGGTTCCCCGTTTCCCCATTGCGAGTGAGGGGGCACAGACATTGCGTATGTGCGCTTTTAACCCCCCCCTCGCCAACAGTCAGCGCTTGGGTGGTACCTCACGGGTCCGGGTCCCCCTATTTCCCTGCTCGCCTCGCTCGCGCATAGCAGCCAGGCATGATGCAGGTAACTAAAGCTGACTGAAGACTTCACTGAAGACTCCAGTAAGTAAGTCCATAGGTACGGACTCGCAGCAGCTGGAGACCCCCTGTTTTGGCCCACCTTCAGTTTTTGGGGCTAGCTTACAGGGGCTGCACTTTATTTTTGGGGGAGCAGTGGCACCTGAAGGGACATCATATATGGGGCACTTCACTTATGTGTGTGTGTGCTTGGTGTGACTACGTCCACAGCGCTTTATTCCGGCACTTCACTTATGTGTGCGTGTGTGTATTGGTGTTAGGCTGGGTTCACACCACGTTTTTCAAATACGGTTACCGTATAAGTTTTTCCGCAAAAAAAACGTATGGCAAAAACCGTATACAACCGTATGACTCCAAATTAAAACGTATACGTTTTTTCCCCGTACGGTTCCATCCGTTTGCATCAGTTTTTGCCAACGGTTTTGCTATTTTGTTGGAATTAGTTTTCCAGCAATTTAATAAAGTTATTATTGTTCTATTGAAATTCCAATCTGCGCATGTGTCAACTCCAAAAACGGATTAGAAAAACCGTGTGCAACCGTATTCTGAAATTCTGTGTACGGTTCTCATAGACAACAATGTTAAAAGAACCGCATACGGTTCGCATATGGTTTTCCAACCGGAGGCAAAAACGTGGTCGACAGCGTTTTTGCCTACGGTTGAAAAATCGGCAAAACCGTATCCGAGGCAAAACTGATGCAACTGTACACAACATTTGGAATACGGTTTCCAATGCATTCTCTATGCATATGGTTTCGGATACGGTCGTATACGTTTTTTGCGGAAAACCATATCCGGTTACCGTATTTGAAAAACGTGGTGTGAACCCAGCCTAACTTCGTACACAGCGCCTTATATGCGGCTGTCAGCCGCGGTGCTGTCCTGGGCCGGGCGCTCTCAGCGGCGGCTTACTTTCACTCTGCCGGTAGCGCCTTATACGCGGCTGACAGCCGTGGCGCTGCTGTGAGCCGGGCGCTTCAGCGCCGGCTTACTACTTTTCTCCGGCAGTCTCTGCCGGCGTTGGCCGCCCGCTCTATTCCCCCGAGCGCACAAACGGCCGACAGGTGCGCTCGGGACAAGGAGCGGGCGCCGTGACAGTTCTCTTCGGCAGGTCTGTAGCTCCGCCCACAGGCCTGGGAGCGCTTAGAGGCGCGAAGCAGCCTCCAATCAGCGCCATGGGTGCGATTTTCAGTAGGAAGGGGTCAGTTACTTCGTGTCTTGCTTCAGGCATGCCCCTCTCTTCCTATTGGCTGGCCTGTTTCTCTCTCTAGCTGCACAGAGCGAGTCTCCTCACTGCAGCTGACAGGGGACACAGACTCGGGTGAGAAAGTTCCCTTCTTTTCACACATTATGTCCGTACCCAGAGCTGTTCCTCCCTCTAAACAGAGAGCTGGAACTTCAGTGACTTACTATCTCTTGTAATACCAAGATGTCTGGCTCTGCTGAGCCCACTTGTCCTGCCTGCTCCACTGCTCCCCCTGGTACCTCCTGATGCCCCTTCGGTCACGGTGGATCCAGCCGCTCCCCCAGCCTGGGTTTCTTCCCTGACCCAGTATATGGCTGACTTGACCCAAGTCTACCGCTCGGTGGCTGAGGCCTCCCGGGAAGTGGTGTCCGCCTTGAAGGGGTCTTCTGGAAGGGCTCGCTCCTCGTCTCCACATACTTCACGCTCTCACAAGCGTCCTAGGGGTGCCTCGTCTGACTCTTCCAATGAGTCTTCAGATAGACGTGAGCGTTCCCCTCGTGGGTCCCGCCCTCCCCTGTCATCTGGGCACAAACGTCGCTCCTCCAGAGGACGTTCTCGGAGTCGCCGCTCTGCCACGCCAGAGCCGCATACTCGGTCAGAGTCTCCCCCCTCTAGGACTGCCTCTACTCATTCTCATTCCCCTGGTGAACTCGTGGACGAGGCTTCCGAGCCGGCATCTGACTCAGAGGACCGCCCGGACTCAGTTGCAACGGTGAACTCTTTGGTTACAGCCCTAAGAGACACCTTTCACTTAGAGGACCCAGGATCTTCGGATGTCAATCCAGGAGTATCCTTTCATCGTGCTAAGCCAGCACCTCAGAAGTTCAGCTCTCACGCTGACTTTGACGACATTCTGGAAACCGCATGGAAACATCCAGACAAGAGGTTCCCGGGAATCAAGACAATTCAAGATCGTTATCCATTTGACAAGGTCTTTGTCACTAAGGTGGTTTCTCCTCCCTCAGTGGACCCACCAGTTTCCCGGATCAATAAGGCGACTACACTGCCTCTGGCAGATGCCGCTGCCTTCAAGGATCCCACGGACAAGAAGGTAGAATCCTTAGCGAAGTTTGCCACTGAAGCTGCTGGCTCTTCTCTTCTTCCCATCTTCGCCTCCACATGGGTGTCCAAGGGCCTGTCGGAGTGGTGCCAAAAGCTCCGTCAGGATATCTTAGCGGGATCCCCCCCGGAGGATCTATCTGCTTTGGCTCTCCAATGCTCTAAAGTCGGGGATTTTCTGCGCGCAGCTTCCATGCAAGCAGCCCGTTGTTCTGCCTATGCTGTGGGTCATCTAGCGGCTCTCCGCCGCTCTATGTGACTTAAGGCTTGGAATGCGGATGCCGCTTCCAAAAGATCTCTCGCTGAGCTTCCTTTTACAGCTGGCTGTCTTTTTGGCAAACGCCTTGATGAGATTATCTCCGAGGTAACGGGAGGTAAGAGTTCCTTGTTACCTCAAAATAAGGCTCGCCCTACTTCCCAAAGGAAGTCCTTTTCCTTTCGGTCCTCCAGCTCCAACAAGGGGTCCGGGCAGGCGCCCTCGCGGGACAAGAAGGCTCCATGGTTCCGGGCTCGCCCGTCTTGGAAGTCAAACTCCAACCGGTCCGGCCGTTTTGCGCCCAAATCAGGCAACCGCAAGCCTACTTCTGCATGAAGTGAGGCCCCCACCCACGGTTTCTTCTCGGGTGGGAGGTCGTCTCTTACTTTTTCGAGACATTTGGACCTCTCACATTTAAGACTCTTGGGTCAGGGACGTGGTGTCCAACGGTTACCAGATCGAATTTGCATCCCTTCCGAGGGATCACTTTTTTTCGCTCCCAGGCCCCCCGGTCTCCTCCTCTGACAAAGCAGTTTCGAGCGGCTCTCCGGTCTCTGCTTCTCCAGGGGGTTATTGTTCCTGTTCCTCCAGGGGAACGGTTTCGGGGTTTCTATTCAAATTTTTTTGTGGTCCCCAAGAAGGACGGTTCTGTGCGTCCAATTTTGGACCTCAAGCGTCTCAACCATCATCTTCTCATTCCGAATGGAATCTCTCCATTCGGTAGTGGCGTCCCTTTCATCAGTGGACATCGAGGATGCCTACCTCCATGTGCCAATATTTCCGGGCCATCATCTGTTCCTCCGCTTTGCGGTTCCAGAGGGGCACTTTCAATTTGTAGCCCTCCCCTTCGGTCTAGCCACGGCTCCTCGGGTCTTAACAAAGGTCCTTGCGCCGGTGATGGGCCTGTTACGGTCGAGGGGAATCTTGGTGATACCCTATCTGGACGACCTTCTTATCAAGGCTCCAACCAGGGCCCAGACTCTGGAAAATCTGGACGTCACTCTCCACTCTCTGTCTCACTTCGGGTGGATGGTCGACCACGACAAGTCTGTCCTCCGTCCTACCCAGTCTCTAACCTTTCTGGGACTTCACTTCGTCACGGCCTCTGCCCAAATTCGTCTTCCGCAGGACAAACGTCTGGCGCTCCGGTCGGGGGTCCGTTCCCTTCGGACCCAAGTATCAGTGCGGTCGTTTCTTCCTTCACTGGCAGGTTGTTGCAACGAATGCCAGCCTGTCTGGCTGGGGCGGCGTGTTCAGGGATTGGATGGTTCAGGGACTCTGGTCTCCCCAGGAGACCCTTCTTCCGATAAACATATTGGAATTACGGGCGATTCTTCTTTGTCTTCTTTATTGGGAGTCCCATCTTCAGTCCCGTCCTGTCCGCGTTCAGTCGGACAATGCGACGGCCGTGGCGTACATAAATCATCAGGGCGGCACTCGCAGCTCGGCAGCCATGGCCGAGGTGACCAAGATTCTCTCCTGGGCGGAGAGCAAGGTTCCGGCCATTTCGGCGATTCACATCCTGGGGGTGCTCAACTGGTAAGCGGACTTCCTCAGTCGGTCCTCACCCGACCCCGGCGAGTGGTCGCTACATCCAAAGGTCTTTGCCCAACTTGACGACCTCTGGGGCATCCCAGACGTGGAGCTCTTCACGTCCCGGCACAATCGGAACATCCTTCCTTTTTTGTCCAAGTCCCGGGACCCTCAGGCTCTGGCCGTGGACACCCTAGTGATTCCTTGGGCGGTATTTGCCCTACCCTATCTGTTCCCTCCTCTTCCGCTTCTTCCCAGGGTACTGAGGAAGCTCAAGGCAGAGGGTGTCCCCGCCATTCTGGTAGCCCCAGATTGGCCCCGAAGGTTGTGGTACGCCGACGTAGTCAGGCTCCTGGACGACGCTCCACTGCGCCTTCTGCTCCGTCCGGACCTGCTCTCTCAGGGTCCTCTTTGCCACCCCAATTTACAGTCGCTGCATTTGACAGCGTGGCGGTTGAGACCGCGGTTTTGAGGGCCCGCGGGTTCTCTTCCCAAGTCATTCGCACCATGCTCAAGGCTCGTAAGCCCTCCTCTGCAAGGATTTACCACCGTACTTGGAGGTCTTATTTTCGTTGGTGTGAAGCAGAGGACTTCTCCCCAGTGACCTTCTCTGTTCCCCGACTTCTCTACTTTTTGCAGTCGGGGCTGGAACTAGGGTCGTCTCTCAGTTCCCTTAAGGGTCAGGTTTCGGCCCTTACTGTTCTTTTCCAGCAGCCCCTGGCTTCTAATTCTCATGTCCGGACCTTCCTGCAAGGAGTGGCGCACGCTGTTCCTCCTGATCGGTCTCTCTCTCCTCCTTGGGACTTGAATTTAGTTCTGAGTGCCCTCCAGGGCACCCTTTGAGCCCCTTAGAGAGGTGTCTCTCCGCCTCCTTTCTTGGAGAGTGGCATTTCTGGTGGCTCTCACCTCCATTCGGAGGGTGTCTTAATTGGCAGCTCTTTACTGCCGTTCTCCGTTTCTGGTGATCCACCAGGACAAGGTTGTTTTCCGGCCAGACCCTTCCTTTTTACCTAAGGTGGTCTTGGCTTTTCATCTCAATGAGGATATTGTCCTCCCGTCATTTTGCCCGGCTCCTTCTCATCCTAGGGAGCGCTTACTGCACAAGCTGGACGTGGTTCGGGCTGTTCGGTCTTATCTCTCCATCACTTCTTCGTTTCGTCAGTGTGATTCCTTTTTCGTCCTTACGGAAGGTCGTCGCAAGGGACAACCCGCTTCCAAGGCCAACATTTCTAGGTGGATTTGGTCTGTCATTTCGGAAGCCTATCGCTGTAAGGGGAAGATTACTCCTTTCAGGGTTGTGGCTCATTCCACGCGTTCTGTTGTGGCATCCTGGGCTCTCCAGAATAGAGCCTCGGCCTCGCAGATTTTCAAGGCGGCTACCTGGTTGTCTTTGCACACTTTCTTGAGGTTTTACCGGGTTCATACTTTTGCATCGGCTGATGCTACCCTGGGGCGTAAGGTGTTGCAGGCGGCAGTGGATCAGCCGTCTGCCTGATTACTTATCTGCCCACCCAAGGGACGGCTTTGTTACGTCCCACTGTCTGTGTCCCCCAATGGAGCCAATAGAGAAAAGGAGATTTTTTAACACTTACCATAAAATCTCTTTCTCGAAGGATCCATTGGGGGACACAGCTCCCGCCCTTTTTGTTTTTTTTTCCCTTGGTTCTCTGTCCAAGGGTGTGTTCAGTCATGTTCTTTCTTCTGGTTCTTGGACAGTTTTGGGTTTTTCCTTGACCTATTGGTCTCCTCCTGTTGCTCTGGAACTTAAACTGACTAGCTCAGAGCCTGAAGGCGGGTGTATCCTGCTGGGAGGAGCTTACTTTTTTTATCACCATAGTGTCACACCTCCTAGATACACCCACTGTCTGTGTCCCCCAATGGATCCTGAGAAAGAGATTTTACGGTAAGTGTTAAAAAATCTCCTTTTTTTTCATTTCAGATCAGTCTATCCTGTGTGCTACTTCAGATTTGGTGAACTAGCGTTTTATTTATTTATTTTTTTTTTTGTTTAATATTAACAACATTTTGTAACTAGGGCTTGTGGGGGAGTGTTTTTTGGAATTACATTTATTTATTTATTTTTTTTTAACCTCTTCAGGGCATCCCGAGTCCTTAAGGACCGAGGGCGTATCCATACGCCCGTGGGAATTCCGTCCCCCACCGCTAGCCGGTTGGGGACCGGAGCCGGATGCCTGCTGAAATCGTTCAGCAGGCATCCCGGCATATCGCCCAGGGTGGTCATTATGTCCCCCCATGTCGGCGATCATCCCCCCATGTCGGACAATTCAGTCCAGCGATCTGCGGCGATTCCGGGTCAATCGGGTCTCCAGTGACCCGGTGACCCGGAATTACTGGCTGTTCGGGGCCGTCTCTGACGGCCCCGAACAGCCAGAGCCTGCAGGGGTGAGGTGGCACTGGTGCCACCTCACGATCGCCCTGATTCGTCGGCCGGATTACCGGCCGACTAATCAGGGCGCCTGCTGCGGGTGTCACTCCCGCACCCGCTCCGCCCCTCTTTCGGAGGACGTGAGCGGGTGCGGGACGTGCACCCCGGGTGCTGGGGACCCCGATCCCCGGCGTCAATGTTGGGATCGGGGCCCCAGGAGCAGCGGCAGCGGCGGGACTGACCTCATGCGGCTAGATCGTTGGAGGTGAGTGACAGCCTCCTGCTGTTGCTTAGCAACAGCTCCCAGCATGCAAAAAGGGCATGCTGGGAGCTGTAGTTATGCAACAGCAGGAGGCAGACCACCACAACTCCCAGCATTCCCTTATGGGCATGCTGGGACTTATGGTTTTGCAACAGCTGGATGCCCCCCCCCCAATGTGAACGTACAGGGTACACTCACATGGGCGGAGGCTTACAGTAAGTATCTGGCTGCAAGTTTGAGCTGCCGCAAACTTTCTGCTGCAGCTCAAACTGCCAGCGAGAAACTACTGTGAACCCCCGACCATGTGACTGTACCCTATAAACACTATACTACACTACCACAAAAAATAAAATAAAAAGTAAAAAACACTACATATACACATACCCCTATACAACCCCCCTCCCCTCCCCAATAAAAATGAAAAACGTCTGGTACGCCACTGTTTCCAGAACGGAGCCTCCAGCTGTTGCAAAACAACTCCCAGTATTGTCGGACAGCCGTTGACTGTCCAGGCATGCTGGGAGTTTTGCAACAGCTGGAGGCACCCTGTTTGAGAATCACTGGCGTAGAATTCCCCTATGTCCACCCCTATGCAATCCCTAATTTAGGCCTCAAATGCGCATGGCGCTCTCACTTTGGAGCCCTGTCGTATTTCAAGGCAACAGTTAAGGGTCACATATGGGGTATCGCCGTACTCGGGAGAAATTGTGCTACAAATTTTGGGGGATATTTTCTGCTTTTACCCTTTTTAAAAATGTAAAATTTTTGGGAAAACAAGCATTTTAGGTAAAAAAAATGTTTTTTTTTTTTACATATGCAAAAGTCGTGAAACACCTGTGGGGTATAAAGGTTCACTTAACCCCTTGTTACGTTCCCCGAGGGGTCTAGTTTCCAAAATGATATGCCATGTGGGTTTTTTTTTGCTTTCCTGGCACCATAGGGGCTTCCTAAATACGGCATGCCCCCAGAGAAAAATTTGCTTTCAAAAAGCCAAATGTGACTCCTCCTCTTCCGAGACCTGTAGTGCGCCAGCAGAGCACTTTTCACCCCCATATGGGGTGTTTTCTGAATCAGGAGTAATTGGGCTTCAAATTTTTAGGGGTATTTTCTGCTATTACCCTTTTTAAAAATTAAAAATTTTTGGGAAAACAAGCATTTTAGGTAAAAAATTTTTTTTTTTTTTTACATTTGCAAAAGTCGTGAACCACCTGTGGGGTATTAAGGTTCACTTTATCCCATGTTACATTCCCCGAGGGGTCTAGTTTCCAAAATGGTATGCCATGTGGTTTTTTTTTTTTGCTGTTCTGGCACCATAAGGGCTTCCTAAATGCAACATGCCCCCCAAAAACCATTTCAGAAAAACGTACTCTCCAAAATCCCCTTGTCGCTCCTTCGCTTCTGAGCCCTCTACTGCGCCCGCCGAACACTTTACATAGACATATGAGGTATGTCCTTACTCGAGAGAAATTGGGCTACAAATACAAGTAAAATTTTTGTCCTTTTACCCCTTGTAAAAATAAAAAAATTGGGTCTACAAGAACATGTGAGTGTAAAAAATGAAGATTGTGAATTTTCTCCTTCACTTTGCTGCTATTCGTGTGAAACACCTAAAGGGTTAAAACACTTACTGAATGTCATTTTGAATACTTTGGGGAGGTGTAGTTTTTATAATGGGGTCATTTAAGGGGTATTTCTAATATGAAGACCCTTCAAATCCACTTCAAACCTGAACTGGTCCCTGAAAAATACGGAGTTTGAAAATTTTGTGAAAAATCGGAAAATTGCTGCTGACCGTTGAAGCCCTTTGGTGTCTTCAAAAAGTAAAAACATGTCAATTTTATGATGCAAACATAAAGTAGACATATTGTATATGTGAACCAAAAAAAAATGTATTCGTAATATCCATTTTCCTTACAAGCAGAAAGCTTCAAAGTTAGAAAAATGCTAAATTTTCAAATTTTTCATCAAATTTACGGATTTTTCACCAAGAAAGGATGCAAGTATCGACAAAAATTTACCACTATGTTAAAGTAGAATATGTCACGAAAAAATACTCTCGGAATCAGAATGATAACTAAAAGCATTCCAGAGTTATTAAAGTTTAAAGTGACAGTGGTCAGATGTGCAAAAAACGCTCCGGTCCTTAAGGCCAAAATGGGCTCCGTCCTGAAGGGGTTAAATAAAACTGTTAGCTTGTGCCAGATGAAGGCCGTAACCCCGCCCGTGCCAGTTATCAGCTTATTTGCATATCAAGAAGAAACAAGATGAGGGGCGAACGGCGCTGTGGATCCGGGCATTGTATGAATCAAACTGATCAGCGTCCCCCCGCACTACCAGCCAGTACCGCTGGTTAGTGTGGGGGGAGCAAGCTGACAGTTTTCCTTTTAAATGCGTTTTTTTTTTTAATATATACTTTACAGGCTTAGTAGTGTGAGCCGTCTTATAGACTGAGTCCATTACTAAGCAGGAGCTTAGCATTAGCCCCAAAAACTGCTAGCGCTAACCCTGATTATTACCCCGGTACCCACCGCCACAGGGGTTTTGGGAAGAGCCAATACCAACAGGCCTGAAGCATCAAAAATGGCTCTCCTGGTTCAGTAACAGGCTGGCATTATTTAGGCTGGGGTGGTCCAGTAACAATGGTCCCCACCCACCCTGGTAACGTCAGGCTGTTGCTGCTTGGTTGGTATCTGGCTGAGAATAAAAATACAGGGAACCCTATGCGTTTTTATTTTTTTATTATTTAATTATTTATGGAAAAAAAAGGGGTTCCCCATATTTTCATTCTCAACCAAATACCAACCAAGCAGCAACAGCCTGATGTTACCAGGGTGGACGAGGACCATTGTTACTGGCCCTCCCCAGCCTAAATAATGCCAGCCTGTTACCGCCTAGGCCCAGGAGCGCCATATCTGTCGCTCTGGGCCTGTTAGTATCGGCTTTTCCCGGCACCCTGTGGTGGTGGGTACCTGGGTAATAATCAGGGATAGCGCTAGCTTTTTTTGGTGCTAACGATAAGCCCTTGCTTAGTAATTAATTCTGTCTATAAGACGGCTTCCACTACTAAGCATCTTAAGTAAATAAAAAAAAAAATGTTTACAAAACTTTTATTCCAAAAAACACTCCCTCACAAGCCCTCGTTAACTAATTTTATTAACATTAAACAAAAACAACACACTGGTCATCGTCGTAGTCCACAGAATACACTGATCTCAAATGAGAAGGGGAAAAAAAAACAAGGAAAATAGGTTAGTACATATATTGTAATCCACCCGCACATTTCCCACCCACACCGCATGACTACAACTCCCAGCATGCTCTTACAGTAAAGACATAATGGGCGTTGTAGTCATGCAGCAGGGCTGGGGGGGAGATGTGCAAGCGGTTGACAAGCTTGTCACCTGTCCCCACTGCATGATTACAACTCCCAGCATGCCCTTACAGTATGGAAGTTGTAGTCATGCGGCGCAGGCGGGAGACAAGCTTGTCATTTGCCCGCCCATCTAACACACTCCCCCTGTGCTGCACAAGTACAATTCTCAGCATGTCCTTACAGTAAGGACATGCAGGAAGTTGTAGTAGTGTTGCGTGTGCGGGCAGACGATAAGCTTGTCACCCTCCTGTAAATCTCCTACCCACCCGTCCCACCATGCCTGTGAAAATGAAAGTAACACAGGTGAGTAACAGTCTCCTCTGCGACTTTTTGTGCGACTTTTTGGAAATGCTGTCATAGGCAAGTTTGTAAGCCAGGTCTGACCTTGCTTACACTTACAGCTTTTTAAGGGGATTTGCAACTTTTATTTGCTTACATGCGACTTTCGCAATGATAAATCCAGGACCACTGCAAAGTAAAAACTGAAAATTGCTTAGGTCGAGCAGATTGGTATTTTTTTGCTTACCCACAAAAAATTGCTTTGGAACACATGCAACTTTTATAAGGAAAAAATCTGCTTAAATCCCTTGATAAGTCTCCCTCATGCAGTGGTTATGTTCCATCTTGGTGCAGAGCAGCTGTAATATTGCCTGTACAGTGTGTAATACACGGGGGGATAGATGTACCAGAGGGTTGTGTGGCAGCTGCAAGTTAGAAAACAGGCAAGCCATTCATTCACGTGAGCATGTGGCCAAGCCCAAGTGTATAATCCACTGACAGGGAAACTGCACTTCATATATAAACAGACTGTACTGTCTGAATCATGAATGAATGGGATATAACCTGGGACATTCAGACGTAATAATACTAAATTATTTAGGACTGTGGTCATTGAGATTAATCGCTTGCTTGCATTTTAACTTTTTTTTTTTATCTTGTGATAACTTTAACTGCAAATATTGTGGCTTGAATAACCCTCCTATTAATGTATACTCTGAAAGCTATTGTGTTTAATATCTACTGAACCTTTTTCTTATATTTCTGGAAAGCTGGATGACCAGTTTTGGTTCTGACAGATGGTGCTGCCCAGCTATGCTGCCTAGCAGTCTGCAGAACTAGTGACTAATATGCTAATCTGCAGTCTGAGGAGATAGATATCAGCCCTATGGGAGCTATAATGGTGACCATACTTGTCACTCAACTTTTCAAGCATCAGAAAAACTGCATTATTTTTCCCAAAGTATTTTTCCCTACTGCAGAAAAATGGCCTTTATTTACCTGTATTTTGCCATGCTTTGTTGTATATCCTTTATTGATCACTTACTGTTTTATATTTCAAGGAACAAGTTTGTGGAATTTGACATGAAGCCTGTCTGTAAGAAATGCTATGAAAAATTCCCTCTGGAGTTGAAGAAACGTCTCAAAAAGCTCTCGGAAACTTTAGCAAGAAAATAATAATTTCCTTTATATGGGATAGAAGACTGTCGGCAGGGTGCTAGTCGAGCATCGATCATACATTCTACTTGACTTTGTTCTGTTCACTGAGGCTGTTGCCTGCACTAACATTCACGGCAATCTATTTAACTGCATGATAACTGTATTAAACTACAATGCACATGCTATTTATTCCTTCACCTCCTGAATACCTTCTTGCCTCGCTGCACTACACAGCAGCTGAATCAAGTGTCATTTTATGTATTGCAATGTATAGTCTCTGGTGCTTTTTTCATGTCACTGTGTAGAACAGTATTACTCCACTATAACGCTGTGTATGTGACTGAAAAGCAAACGTATATGCACTGGTGCATACAGCAAGAACTGGTTATAGACTTCTTAGAGTCACATGACCCCAGGTTAGGTCAGATGTTTCACAGCAGATAAGTAACATATGGTTTGCTGATGGAGAACATATGCTATGCTATAGTATCATCTCTTATATTTGTGACATGTACAACAACATCTCAAGAGTATAAGAAGAAAATCCATTGAAATAGACTTTTGCCCGTCATGCTCCTATGGGGGCTTGATATCTGACTGCATTTTGGACCTTGCACAACCAATGCATAACTAGTGCCTTTACCCATGTGGTAGACAGCAAACTCCTTTCTACTCACAGTGTAATATTAGAAAAGGGAATCATGGAATGTACAATAGCAGAGCATTGAGAATTACTTGAATTTCACTTGTGCTCTGCAGTCTGCATGTCATTTGTATTCATTGCTTTACATTGTTTATTTTGTGCCTTATACCTTCATGTTGTCCTAACATTATACTTGTAGTCACTATGCTATATGAACATTTATGACAATTTTGAGCTTTTGGTGATTTATACTATGCAGTAAACAACATTGCTGCTCAGTCGCTGGCAGCTTGCTTATACTTTGAACATGTGAAGTATTTTTATTGCAAATATTATCTTCATACTTAATGTTATGTAGTCCTAACTTTATATATATATGTGCCTAAAACTATACTTTAATGTATAAGATTATTCACTTTTTTACACACTTGTAGGTCACTATTCTCCAAGATGTCAATCACTTGCAGAGAGAAACTTAACAGTACAGTGGTCCCTCAACATACGATGTTAATTTGTTCCAAACGAACCATCGTTTGTCGAATCCATCGTATGTTGAGGGATTCGTGCAATGTAAAGTATAGGAAGCTGTACTCGCCTGTCCCTGCCTCTCGAGATGGTGTCCCCGGGCCTCCGCTGGGCTCTCCGCTGTCTTCTCCGGTCCTCCGCTGTCTTCTTCAGTCCTCTGCTGTCTTCTCCGGTCCTCTTCTGTCTTCCGCAAGGCCTTACTGGGCCTGCGTAGCGACGTCATTACGCCGCTGCGTACGCCATTCCTATTGGATGACGTGCGCAGCAGCGTATTGACGACCCGAAGGGCACCCTGGAGCATCGTGGAGGGGTAAGTAATACTTACCGCACCACACGGGGAACATTAAGCTGCTATCCGGCAGCAGCTTAAGCATTTGGCGCTGTCGGATAGCACTTAATGCGATGGCCCGACATAAAAAAGCATCGTATGTCGATGATGACATCGACATGCGATGGCCTCTGAGAGGCCATCGTAGGTCGATTTCATCATATGTCGGGGCCATCGTAGGTCGAGGGGTCACTGTATATATGGCCATCCTGACTTTCTCTGTAGTGAGACTTGAGTATATCAGAAGCTATAGAGATTCAGGTTCACAAAAACCTGTATTAAAGAAAACTATGCATCACACAGATGTTTTGCTATCTTGCCATTAAGTGGAAAAAAAGCTGGTTCTATTGCAACAATATTGTCTGGATATTTTTATAAATCTCTTAATAAAATCTATACACTTAAAGTAACATTGTTGCTGAACTCTTTGTGTGTGTCCGTCTGTTAAAGGTTATATATAGATGTAGTCTAGATAAGAGTAATGTAATATATTGTTAGATTTCTTTAAAATGCCCCCGTTATTTAACAAAAGTTTACATGTCAAAACAATCAGTCAGGGTCTGAATGTTCAGACCCCCAATGATCATTATATTGAGTTGGGAGAAGTGCATGCTTAAAGGGGGTTGGCCACTCACTGGATATATATATATATATTTTTTTTTTACAAAAATATATAAATGACTAAAGTAGACGATCTAGGCCCAGATTTATTAAACTGGGTGTGAGAAAAAAAGAGGGATTTTCCCACAGAAACCATCACAGCTCAGGATTCATTTTACCAGAGCTCGTTAGCTGAGCTGTGATTGGTTGTTGTGGCAAAAATCCTCTAATAATGTTAGGCCATGTTCAGATTTTGCATTGGAATCTGGCACGGAGATTTCGCTGCAGCAGAGTCCTATTGAATTCAACGTGATTCTGCTGCACTGTGCACACGGTGGAGTTTCCGTGCCAGATGTTTCCAGCAGGGAAATTACGATTTCATTCTTTGTGCAGATTCCGCACAGAATGCATAGCCATGTATGAGATGGTGCATTCTTGTGTGGTCTGCACGGACATTGCGTCGTGTGAACATAGCCTAACCCTGTTAGATTACATCTGCCCCAATGAGTAGATCATTGCATCTCTACCCCCTTGATCGGTGCTCCATCTGTGCAATGGTCCCACCCATGACATGGTGGCATTTGATCCTAACTTCACTTGGCTTCCTCCATATGAGCATGTGTCAACTAATAAAACATAACTTTTATTATTCTAAATTTACAAAAAATTAGGAAAAAAGGTGAGTTTGTACAATTTATTTTAAAACCATCTCATCAGGGTCCTCAGTATTCCTGACATTTGGTAGCAACTGGAGAATTACAGGTTGATATTGTCGACACTATAATAGGGCCACAAAAGATCATGACACTTGTCCATCAGGAAGATGTGACTAGTAGTTCATATTAAAGGCACTAATGTCCTTTATTAGCTGTATACACAGCTATATATATAGGCCTAATGTGTGGTTATAGAGGTACTCCCTCCCAACCTGGGATATGTCCTATGTACCAGTAGAATTAAAGATTTTCCTAGTAATTATAACGGAAAATATAGATTTTATTAATGACAGGAGGCGAGTAATATAGTGCATATCTTTCTCTTTACTGAACTCCCAGTTAACGGTTAACCCTGGCCATTTTATTCATGCAGCTTCGGCTGCATCTGCTGTGCTCTGCAAGTCTGGGTGAGGGGTTACTAGGGAGCTGCGCCGACAGCAGGCAGCTCCTAAACTTTCACTTTTTCCAACAAGTCGTGGACGCGTCCCGCCGTCGGACACCGTCTTTCCTTCACCTCTGAGCCGGGTCTGCTGTGAGGACCGGCGGGATGCGCTATGGGATAGATCAGCCAGCGGGAGTTATGGGGGATGATGGTGGCACGGGCTGAAACAGATAGCTCCGCCCTTCTTCCCCTCATTACTCCCGAGAGCCAGGAGGACAGGCAGCTCCTTCTCCCGGCTCGCACTCTGCTGGAGGCATTTTCGGTGAGATTGACTCTCAGCGGTGTTAACTCTTCCCCCTCTCCCTACCTAGGAGCTATGCAGCGGCTTAGCAGGCATTTCTAAGCGTGCTGCTCTGGTCGCCGCTTCGGGGACTGCACGTTATTAAGATGACTGCCACCATGGTGTGAGTGTCCTTCCAGCGCAGGGTGCCTTGCTCTTCTATTCTTCCCTGTTGAAGCAGGAAGAGAGAATAAAATAAAAAAACTCAGTACATTGCTGTAGTTTGACGCCCTCTTGTGGGCAATACTTGTATTGCACGCTACCTTCTATTGCTAGGGCCCTTTCCTATGGTCCGTATTAGGGGCTGCTTCATTGTTTCAGTCACCCTAGGGGGTGACCTACTATATATTACATACATGAGCTGCTCAGGATATCCCTCTGAGGATTCACGGTCCCCTAGGAACTAATGGGGATATATTCAGGCAGTCTGTTCTCCGCTTCCACTGAGGGCCATACCATGTGCAAGCTCTTTGCGTTCCTGGTAGACACCCAGGTCTCTTTTGAGGTTCCTCATCTGTCATTCTGCCCCCCCCCCCCTTCGTGGGGGGGTTCTTGGCATGTCATACTCTGATTCCTTTTTCCATAGGCTACCGCATCTAGTGCTCCGGTCTTCTCATCCGGCGCTAGGTCTCCAGGGGGAATATTCCTGTGTGAGCATGGTTTGGACCTGATATCACTATGCCAAACAGTGGTCTCGCCGGTCACTCGTCTCACGGCTGCTGCCTGTCCCACATCACATGGTTGCTTTATCTGCGGCTGGTGTTGGCCCCATACCAGTAAGCCAGACAGTGGTCTACATGGTTGCCTATACCACCTGTCATACATCAAATGACTGATGTATCTGCGGCTGGACTTCCGCTACCTCACTACTGAGTGAGGTGCCGACAAGAGGAATCGTTCTCCACTATGGACCTGTACCAGTAGGCCAGACGTTGGTCTGCATGGTCTCCAACACTGCCAGTCATACCTCAAACGGCTGACGTATCTGTGGCTGGAGTTCCGATACCCCACTGCTGGGTGCAGTATACGTTGAACTGACCCAGTGTGTCCTACGGACCAAATGACTCAATGTCTACTATGGACCTATACCGGTAAGTCAGACAGTGGTCTGCATGGTTTCCTCTGCCGCCTGTCACACGGCTGATGTATCTGTGGCTGGATTTCCGATACCCCACTGCTGGGTGCGGTATACAAAGAATCCTATGGACCCTATGCCTTGTTGTTTACTACGGGCCCATATCATGGTTGCCTACACCGCCTGTCATACATCAAACAGATGATGTCTCTGCGGCTGGAGTTTCGGTACCTCACTACTGTGCAAGGTGCCAACGAGAGGACTAGTTGTTTTCTATGGACTCATACAAGTAAGCCAGAGAGTGGCCTGCATGGTTTCCTATGCCACCTGTCACACATCACATGGCTGGTGTATCTGTGACTGGCCTTCCGGTACCTCCCTTCTGTGCGAGGTTTCTGACAGAATGACTCACTGTCCACTAAGGATCCATTCCAGAAGCCAAACTGCGGTCTGCATGGTTTACTACACTGCCTGTCGCACATCTCACGGCTGTTGTATCGGCAGATGCAGTTCCAGTACCCCCACTGTTGTGCGCGGTATACGTAAAACTGACCCAGCATGTCCCATGGTCACTATGCGGATGTTAGGGATGCATTCCACAGCTCCTCTGGCTCCCTCTATTTCTCACGGGGCGGGGTTTCTCGGCCTCCCCGCCCTCCCACCTATGCCGAATGGGCAGTTATCGCCTGTCCGACTGTTCCCTTTTCGCCTAGGGGTGTTAGTGTTCAGCCAGATTGTTGTCTACACTGTTTCCGCCGTCATCGGTCTTTGACCTCTGGGCTGCCGCGGATATAGCCAGGTTTCCTGTACCCCACGGCTTAGTGAGGGACCTGCTGTAAGGTCCCTACAGGAATACGGGATTGCTACCAGTCGGACAATCCTTCGTCTGTGGGGTTTTCTACACCACCAGGTCGCCTGTTGTGCCGCACTCTAGTCCCCCGCTTTCTGTGGGAGGATGAATTGAGTGATCAGGAATCTTTTACCTGCCGGCCAGACTGTTTTCCGCATGGCTTACTACTACTTCGGGTGACCTAACATACACTTTTACCTGTGGACGGTAGTTCAGGTTACCCACTGCCATGAAGTAATTTTCGAGTGAGTCACTCCATGTTGCTCCATGGGCCTTATACATTGCACCACATACTGGTTCAAAGGGTTACCTATTTGACACAGGTCCCTCTCTGCATGCCTGCTTCTCTGTCCGCAGGCTGGTATCTCACTCCACTGTGTGTTTCCGTATGCGGGACCTGGCATGGCCACGCCGCATAGCCAGACTGTGTCTGTCTGGTGTTCTAATCCACCTGGTTACCTCTCCCGTTTCTGCCGCTGCCATAGCTGCAGTCCGGTGCCTCTCTTCCAGGTGCAGTTCCTCAGAGTGTGTTGTTCATCTCCTGAGTCTGCGTCTGCAAAAAATGAGCCCTCATACCGCCCCATACACAGAAAAATAAAAAAGTTATAGGGGTCAGAATATGACAATTTTAAACCTATAAATTTTCCTAAATTTTTTTCCAGAAGTACAACAAAATCAAACCTATATAAGTAGGGTATCATTTTAATCGTATGGACCTACAGAATAAAGATTAGGTGTCATTTTTACCGAAAAATGTACTGCGTAGAAACGGAAGCCCCCAAAATTTACAAAATGGCGTTTTTTCTTCAATTTCGTCGCACAATGATTTTTTTTTTTCCGTTTCGCTGTAGATTTTTGGGTAAAATGACTGATGTCACTGCAAAGTAGAATTGGTGGCACACAAAATAAGCCATATTGATTTTTAGGTGCAAAATTGAAAGGGTTATGATTTTTAAAAGGTGAGGAGGAAAAAACGAAAGTGAAAAAACGGAAAAACCCTTGGTCCTTAAGGGATTAAAGGGCCAAGAAGGTCCAGTAATTTGTCTTGGACACTTTTTAGGGAAAGGTCAAGACCCTTTTTAGGGTTTTTCCCGATTTTAGAATGTATTTGACCAGAATGGGGGTCTAATTCGGGAGTGATAGCTGCCTTGTCCGGAAGGTTAGGTCGCAGACATTGAAAACTGAGCTTATTCTGTGATGCTCTATCCAATAGTTTTTTAATTCTGGGAGAAATGTATTTAGATATCTGTGGATGAGGAATCCATTCAGAAGATCTGGGGTGAGTAATAAGTTCTGGATCAAAAAAGGGGTTACCCTGACTGTCCAGAATAAGAGACCCTGTATTGTCTGTGGAGACCTGCTCTATAGGGGTATCAGATATCTCTCCCTCTTCAGCATCATCATATTCTTCAATGTCCGAATAATTGGAGTCGGATTCAGAAGAAGATTAAGAAGAGTCCAGTTTTGCCCTTTTATGGCCTTTCTTATTCCGAATAGTAGTTTCTTCCTCTTGGATAGAGGGTCTGGTCTGCTTTATTATTGCAGATTATTCTAGGCCACTAGTTGGTTGTGGCATTCCAGAAGTATCTTCACCTACCCTATTATGAGGTAATTTAACCCTGAGGGATTTTTGGTCATCATTGCAAAAGAGTTTCTTTTTGGTTCATATACCGAAGAGTTTAAACCCCTTGGCCAGCTGAGTATGGATTCCTCTGCTGACTAAAATTGGTCTGAGGGAGTAGAAACATTAAAGAGTTTATTATGAGCAATAGTCCATAGTAATGGACTTAGAAATTGATTCGTTTAAAGAAGACATTTCAGACATCATGGCATTATATAAAGATTTAGACACAGATATGTCAACCATAGCCTGTATTTGGTCAGGGTCAATAACATCGTATTCTGCTGACTCAGAAGGGTTAATATCCTGAGGGATATTCTTTATATTTTCTAGAGATGAGCGAACTTACAGTAAATTCGTCACAAACTTCTCAGCTCGGCAGTTGCTGACTTTTCCTGCATAAATTAGTTCAGCTTTCCGGTGCTCCCGTGGGCTGGATACAGTCCTAGAAAAGAGTCTCCTAGGACTGTATCCACCTTTTCCAGCCCACGGGAGCATCTGAAAGCTGAACTAATTTATGCAGGAAAAGTCAGAAACCGCCGAGCCGAGAAGTTCGTGACTAATCGAATTTACTGTAAGTTCGCTCATCTCTAATATTTTCCATAATGACAAATTTTTATAGCGGAATAGTATAAAATAAATACACTGATAGTATATGGTAAGGCTAGGGTTAAAGTTTATCTGAGAGGAATATATACTTTTATAGAATCTATATATATATATATATATATATATATATATATATATATATATATATATATATATATATATATATATATAAAAACTCAATGTGTGTGTATGTATGTTCCACAAAAACGACCAAACGGCTAAAGATATTAACATGAAACTTGGCACACATGTTACTTATATGTCAACAACAAACATAGGATAGGTGATTTAACCCTTACTCACCCCCATTTGCCAGGGGTGGGGTTTAAAGTCCCATACAAGTCAATGGGAAATATGTTACTGCATAACTTCCAAATGGCTGGAGATATTTTGATAATACTTGGTCACATGTTACTTATATGTCCACTTAAAATAGAGGATAGTTAATTTAACCCTTAACTACCCCCATTTGTGACGGTCGGGGTTTTTATTTAAAGTCCCCTGCAAATCAATGTGAAATGTATGTTCCCACATAACTTCCATACGGCTGGAGATATTTCAATACCTGGTGCACATATAACAGGTCGGGATATGAGGACGAGATATGAGGACGGGATAGGAGGTCGAGGGTTGCATTGACAATCCAACACAATGGGTAGCACATTGAACACATTTTATAAGTGGTCAGAAACTTGTAAATAACTCATGAAAGAATAAAGTTATGTTAAAACCAAGCACATAATTGTTTCTCTTGTGAAATTCCCAATAAGTTTGATGTGTCACATGACCCTCTTCCTATTGAAAAAAACTAAAGTTGGATTCAAAATGGCCACCATGGCCACCACCCATCTTAAAAAGTTCCCCTCTCACATATTCTAATGTGCCACAAACAGGAAGTTAATATCACCAACCATTCCCATTTTATTAAGGTGTATCCATATAAATGGCCCACCCTGTATATATATATATATATATATGACAAATGAAATATCAAATATATTATAATACTGTAAATATAACAAGGTTATACAGTGTGTGAAGGTGAATACAATATGTATCTTTATCCTGTGGGGAGCAGCAAGAAAGAAGGAAATATTCAACACTTGCAGACCTTTTATGAACTATGCTCTACCCTGATTGGCACTAGTCATTATCCATATATGTTTGGTTGTGTTTAAAGTTTTTTCTCTTGCATTATACTTTAACCAGTTTGCTGCTGGGAGTTCAGTAAAGAGAAAGATATGCACTATATTACTCGCCTCCTGTCGGAAATAAAATATTGATTTTACATGGAATCATTTGAATTTTATTGCTGTACTATACAGCTGGTACCTATAGCTTTGCTGTGCAATACAGCTGGTAACTATAACTCACATTAAACTTGTATTTATAATGGATAAATCGGTGCATCATAGGGTTAGATTGTAAATGTATAGTGTAAACGTATAGATCAGTCTGATCAACCTGTAAAAATCACACTGCTGTTGTGCACTACAAAGAGCTTGCTCCCGTGACTGACGTCAGCATGCTGGGACCAGCCTTTACACTTTACGGCTATGTTCACACTGAGGAATTCACGCTGACAAAAATTCGCAAGTAATTTCAAATTTTTATTTGCGCAGAATTCGACCGAAATGCGCGAGAAATACGTGAGGAAACTAGAGGGGAGGAAGAAGGGAAAAAAATCGGTGGGAGGGCCAAATTGTCCATTTTAAGACTGTTATCACAAGTAAATACACCTGTTCTGGAAAGCTCCCTATATATAGGTGTACAATAGTGCAAAATGTAAAAATAAAAAAAGACATCCAAGAGGATGCAAGTGGATCTTGATGTCCTGATTACTGAGGTAAATTTTTTAACTGCCTGTTATTAACTATTTAGCAGACTTGTTCTCTGTAGTACTTTAGTCCAACATGGTGGGAGTTGCAGTTTAGCTTAGGTGAAGAAAACTCTGGGTTGTAAACAGTTACCTATACTATATACTACATTATGTTACTACATCATGGGGGTTGTAGTTTAGCAGCAGATGGAGGTGCCCCTGGGTGGGAAAATGGAGGTGCCCCTGGGTTGGAAAACACTGACCTATATTATATACTACGTTCTGTTCCTCCAGCAAGGGGGTTGTAGTTTAGCAACACCTGGAGGTGCCCATGTGTGGGAAACACTGACCTAGACTATATATTACGTTATGTTCCTCCAGCATGGGGGTTGTAGTTTAGCAACAACTGGAGGTGCCCATGTGTGGGAAACACTGACCTAGACTATATATTACGTTATGTTCCTCCAGCATGAGGGTTGTAGTTAAGCAACAGCTGGAGGTGCCCATGTGTAGGAAACACTGACCTAGACTATATATTATGTTATGTTCCTTCAGCATGGGGGTTGTAGTTTAGCAACAACTGGAGGTGCCCATGTGTGGGAAACACTGACCTAGACTATATATTACGTTATGTTCCTCCAGCATGGGGGTTGTAGTTAAGCAACAGCTGGAGGTGCCCATGTGTAGGAAACACTGACCTAGACTATATATTATGTTATGTTCCTTCAGCATGGGGGTTGTAGTTAAGCAACAGCTGGAGGTGCCCATGTGTGGGAAACACTGACCTAGACTATATATTATGTTATGTTCCTCCAGCATGTGGGTTGTAGTTTAGCAACAGTTGGAGGTGACTCTGGGTGGGAAACACTGACCTAGACTATATGCTACTATATAGTCCAACATGCTGGGAGTAGTAGTTTTTGGTTGGGGTATCAGCTCTATCACAGGCTGTATCAGGGCTTGTGTGTATGTAAAAAAAATTTTTTAAGTTATTTAATTTTGTTTACCCTTTTTAATCTGACAGTAAAAGAACTACGTACCAGATGGAAGTCCACCAGGGACTACTACATAAAAATGTCTAATAAACAGGAGACTAGTGGATCATCCCCGGCAAAGCGGGCTAAAATACCTTATGAGGAACAACTGAGTTTCCTGCAACCAGGCAGACAGCTTCGTAGGTAAGTTTTAAAATATTTAATAAATTGAAATGCCATTAATGTTTTCTCTTTTATTAAACTCAATTTTTTTATTTTGTTTTTTATTAGAACTAGTGGAAATTACCAGCCGGAAACACCAGCTGAAGAATCCATGGATGTCCTCCACGAGGATGTTACTCCACGCACATCTGGAACAACTACTCCAGTTCCGGAAACTTCAACAGAGAGTGATGGAAGGGAGAGAAATCCTGAAGATCTGGGTCCCTCCCAGGCTCCTAGCTCCCAGGAGACTCCGGGGGGAGGCTTTTTTATTTATGTTTTGTATGTAATAAATATTTTTTTCCTATGGAAATTATTTGTGTTTTGCTTTTTATTGCATTATTGTCAAGACATGATTATAGTTTAGGAACTGCTGGAGCCACCCCTTTTCTGCAACACTGGTGTAACTAACTAAGCTATTTGTAATACAAACTTAGTTCATCACATACAATAAAAAAAAAGTGTAATGAAAAGAAATTAGTCACAAAATTTGATAACTAAAGTTTTATTAACAAACAATATTTTTTAAGAAAATAACTTGGTTGTAGATTGTGTGCCAAAGGTAGCACATAACATGATTTTGCAGAGGGAAGGGGAAGACCACACTGGAAGGTAGATGACTTGAAGGTATCCCATGAGGTGAGGACATCTATGGAGACCGTTGACAAACTGCTTCAGGTCCTTAGTGTTACGCCGAGCGCTCCGGGTCCCTGCGCCTCCCCGGAGCGCTCACGGCGTCTCTCTCCCTGCAGCGCCTCGGTCAGACCCGCTGACCGGGAGCGCTGCACTGACATTGCCGGCGGGGATGCGATTCACACAGCGGGACGCGCCCGCTCGCGAATCGCATCCCAAGTCACTTACCCGTCCCGGTCCCCGGCTGTCATGTGCTGGCGCGCGCGGCTCCGCTCTCTAGGGCGCGCGCGCCAGCTCTCTGAGACTTAAAGGTCCAGTGCACCAATGATTGGTGCCTGGCCCAATTAGCTTAATTGGCTTCCACCTGCTCCCTGGCTATATCACATCACTTCCCCTGCACTCCCTTGCCGGATCGTGTTGCCTTGTGCCAGTGAAAGCGTTTAGTGTTGTCCAAAGCCTGTGTTACCTGAACTCCTGCTATCCATCTTGACTACGAACCTTGCCGCCTGCCCCGACCTTCTGCTACGTCTGACCTTGCCTCTGCCTAGTCCTTCTGTCCCACGCCTTCTCAGCAGTCAGCGAGGTTGAGCCGTTGCTAGTGGATACGACCTGGTTGCTACTGCTGCAGCAAGACCATCCCGCTTTGCGGCGGGCTCTGGTGAACACCAGTAGCCTCTTAGAACCGGTCCACCAGCACGGTCCACGCCAATCCCTCGCTGACACAGTGAATCCACAACCTGTAAGCCGAATCGTGACACTTAGCCATCAATTCCAGAAAACGTGTGATGATCACCAAGGCTGATTAAACTTGCCAAGACACTGCACCTTCGGGGGACATGAAATAGTCAGCGAAGGTTTCTCTCACAAGTACAGCACGGTTGGATGGACGACCTGAGCCCCAGTTGATTGGCTCATCATTCAAAGCCTTGTGTGTGTCCACTTCTATGTCAGGGCTATCATAGTCACGGACATAGTTGTGGAGGACACACGCGGCTTTGATGACTGCATCAACTGTGGCCTCATCCAACTGCATTGCACAGGTGAAGATCCTCCACTTACTACTCATGATCCCGAAGGTTCACTCCACGAAGCGTCTTGCCCGGCTCAGCCTTGCGTTGAAAACCCTCTTTCGGGCATTCAGTCCCCTCTGTGGGTATGGGTGCAGCAGGTTAGTCATCAGAGGAAAAGCCTCATCCGATACCATGACGAAGGGGACTGGAAGAGGCAGTGACGCCCGTGCGCAGCGACGCACCTGACGTCACGGCGTAGCGGCGTCTATGCAGCGTACTAGGCCGGAGCCTGCCCGGAGTGGAGAAGAGGACCCCCGGAGAAGGACAGCCCATACCGGTGCACCCTCCACCCGGAATGCCGCCGGACACTACAGGAAGGATGGATGGCCCAGACCACCCCCATTACGGGTAAGTTTATTTATTATTTTTTTTATTGACTCGGAGGATGGGGGAGGGGCACGACCGGTATAGCGGTATCGGCAAAAATCCATACCGGTATACCGCCCAGCACTACGGTGGGGGGTGCGACGCGGTGGGTCAGGGGGGCGGTCGCGGTGCGGCGGGTCGGGGGGGCGGTCGCGGTGCAGGGGGCGGGGCATTATCGGCTTATTGGCAAGGTAATTGCCGATACCGATAATGCCCAAAATCGTGATTATCGGCCGATAATATCGGCCATACCGATAATCGGTCGATCCCTAATACCTATAAGGAAAGAGAAAAAAAAAGGAATTATGATTTTATTTACAATAATAAAAAAAAGACTAGTGGTGTGTGTAAATTCATATAAACTTACCTTCTAAGCTCATCATATAGTTTTCCGATGTGGCCACGGGAATCTCTGAGGCTGTTGATTGGGTGCACCCAGTATCTTCTGCGCCTTCTCTGAGTCTAAATACAAAACATTTAAAATATTTTTAAAAATAATTTGAAACATATAACAAAAACACAAAGGTCTGCATATTAATTAATAATGCAAAATTTGCTTACCATACGTTGCCGGTGACGACGGATGACATGATCGTCACCATGATCGTCAATAATAGTCGCAGCTCTGGGGGTGAAGTGTAATGCAACGTTCCTCCATGCTACTTTCTTGCGACATTTTAGAGGGAGCAAGAAGCACAAGCTTTGTCTCTACTGTATGCTGATACAAAAAATGGTTGCCGAGTCAAAAATGGGTGGAGAAATGGGTGTTGAATGGGTGTCATCCTTTATCCAGGGGCTGGATTTGAAAAAAAATTCTGCACAAATTCCGCTCACATTCCGCGCAAATTCCGTGTGAATTACGCGTGAAAACATTGTCGGGCGGAAAAAAAAATTTCGATTGATTTCAATGGGATTCTGCTCGCGGATTCCGCTTCAAGAATGAACATGCTCTTTCTTCAAGCGGATATGAATTCCATAGCGGAATTCCGCGAGCGGAATTTACGCAGTGTGAACGGAAAAGCGGAAAAGACATTGAAGTCTATGGCCAGATGACATGTTCAATGTATTGAAGCAGAAAATTCAGGCGGAATTACTCGAGTAAATTCCTCGCAAATTACTCTGTGTGAACAGGGCCTGCACACACAGGGCTGCGGCCGGGTAGCCCTGTGTGTCAGTGAAAAGCTGGTGATGTCTGGTAGAGAGGCATGTTGGAACAGCAGATTTTAGGTGACAGATGCTTGTAGCAGAATCTGCAGATTTCAATGAGGGCTTTAGTACACAGCCTTCTTGTAATACAGTAACAAAAGCCATGCCTTTTTAATTCATCCAAAAGAATAAAAAAATTCTCTCTAACGTCAATATTTTGTTTGAGTAGGTACTACATTGGGTGCAGCTTTGTATGTCCTAAGTATATGGGATTAGAGAGTAAGATCAACTCTGTTTCAAAGCCCACTTTAGGACAGGAGGTAGGAGCAATTTCTGTGTCATGTTAGTATGTGCCACATTGAGCTTAATGGGGTAGTCCAGTTAAGTAAAATATTTATTTAATTCCCTCATGTAATGATAAATATATCTTCCCAAGCAAGTAATTATAAGTAATGCACTGTTGCAAAGCTTTAAAAAGCACTAATCAGTGCGAAATGCAGCAAAATGAGCTATCCTGCATCCACTCTCTTGGCTTTCTTCCCCTAACTGCCTCTGGCCCCCACCCTCTGAGACAGAGATCATGTGACTTTTATGCTGTCTATGGGGCCTGGCTTGTAAATTTTGTCTGAGTCTGTGTAAGCCATGCCCCCTAGTAGCATCTGCACAGAAGAAAGATCTGACAACTCTTAGGGAGTGAGGAAGTTTAGAGGCCGGGGACTTGGCTACAGAAATCTGGGGGAAGCAGGAGAGATCTTGATGTGTGATGAGACAAACTGTGTCTCTTATGAAGCAGAGGTGGGTGGGTGAATGTGTGGGTCTGCCTGTGTCTGTCTGTCTCATGAAGCAGAGCTGTGTTTGTGTCTAATGAAGCAGAGCTGTGTGTGTGTCTCATGAAGCAAAGCTGTAGTCAGCTACATTACCTCCGAGACCCGGACCATACTACCTCTGAGGCTGGGACCTCGAAGCCTGCAACTTGCTCTGGGGCCTGGCTTACTGTAGCATCTCTCTGGTAAGGCAGGCCTCCTTTGCGACATGTAATATAATATATAAAAGTAATCTATTGCAGTATAGTCTAGTATATAGTAATGGTTTTTCAAAAGTTGGACCCTACAGCTTTTGCAAAACTATAACCCACATTATTGTGCCCTGTCAGACTTTTACTTGGTGGGTATGCTGGGAGTTGTAGATTTTCCACAGGACATTTTTTGTAAACACCCTCTATGTAGTACAGTATGTAGTGTAGTGTGTATATAGGGGGAGATTCATCAAGACTTGTGTAGAGGAAAAGTTTACCAGTTGCCCATAGCAACCTGATTGAATCTTTTATTTTTCAGAGGCCTTTATAACTCCTTAACGACGCAGGATGCATATTGACGTCCTGCACCAGCTCCAGCGATATAACGGAGGGTCACGTGGTGACCCCGTGTCATATCGGGTCAGTCCCAGCGGCCATCAACATCCGGGACCCGCGGCTTATATCTGACATCACCGATCTCGGTGATGCCCGGTATTAACCCTTCAGATGCAGCAATCAAAGTTGACCGCCGCGTCTGAAGTGAAACCGAAAGCATCCCGGCAGCTTAGTCAGGCTGTTCGGGACCACGGAGGTGAAATCGTGGCATCCCGAACAGCTTGCAGGACACCAGGAGGATCCCTACCTGCCTCCTGCGTGTCCGATCGCTGAATGATGGCTCCGTGTCTGAGATCCAGGCAGGAGCAGTCGAGCGGCGATAACACTGATCAGTGCCGTGTTAATGCATGGCAGTGATCAGTGTAGGAAATCAGAGTGTGCAATGTTTATAGCCCCCTATGGGGGCTATAACATTGCAATAAAAAAAAAAAGTTATAATAAATGTGATTTAGTCCCTTCCCTAATAAAAGTCAGAATCACCCCCTTTTCCCATAAAAAAAACTGTAAATAAAAATAAATATAAACATATGTGGTATCGCTGCGTGCGTAAATGTCCAAACTAGAAAAATATATCATTAATTAAACCGCACGGTCAATGGTGTACACGTAAAAAAAATTCCAAAATAGCGTTTTTTTGGTCACTTTTTATACCAATAAAATTTTTTTATAAAAAGCGATCAAAAAGTCCAATCAAAACAAAAATAGTACCGATAAAAACTTCAGCTCACGGTGCAAAGAATGAGCCCTCATACATCCTCATATGCAGAAAAAAAAGTTATAGGGGTCAGAAGATGACATTTTTAAACGAACATTTTTTCCTGCATGTAGTTATGATTTTTTCCAGAAGACAAAATCAAACCTACATAAGTAGGGTATCATTTTAACTGTATGGACCTACAGAATAATGATAATGTGTCATTTTTATGGAAAGTTACAAAATGGCGTTCTTTCTTTAATTTTGTCGCATAGTGATTTTTTTTTCCCGTTTCGCCATGGATTTTTGGATAAAATTACTAATGTTACTGCAAAAAAAGAATTGGTGGTGCAAAAAATAAGCCATAATATGGATTTTTAGGTGGAAAATTGAAAGAGTTATGATATTTAAAGGTAAGGAGGAAAAAACGAAAATGCAAAAACTGAAAAAAATGCTGAGTCCTTAAGGGGTTAAAAATTAAAGGAGTCATCAGATTTTTCCTCTGCAAAAGTTTTGATGAATCTCCCTCAGAGAATATATTGTTATATAATTGTGACACTGAGGGCAGGTTTAAGGGCAAAGAAAGGGGACCTTTATCCTAGGTGATCTAGCAGAGACTCATCGGGTGCATAATTCATTAATAATTAATGAGGCCAGCAGAAATGTGGGAAGTCTGCATACAAGGAAAGGAAACAGAATAGTCTGGGCTCTCCCCAGAAGACAGCAAGGTGGCTGTGGGGGGAGGCAGGGGTCCTTGGGAGGAGCACACAGCCAGACAGTGGCTGGATGGCCTGTGTCATGTTTTTGTTTATCCTGCAACCTGTCTAATAAAGCTGGCGAGGAGCCAGACTTGCATAAAGAACTGTTGTTTGCCTGCTGAATGAAGTAGAAATGTGTCCTGTGGCTGGAGCTAACCCCAGCGTGAAATCCCTACAAATATATATGTATATATATATGAACAATTACTTTTATGAAAAAATAAAATACATATGTGTGTATATATATAGTTTTAGTAGAGTTATTGGAGATATATATATATATGCGCATACTATACTTGCGCTTTTTATATATATATATATATCGTATATACGTATCGTATAAACGTATGTGTATATATGTAAATACATTATAGCGATACTAAAATATATTATTATAAAGCATTTAAAATTATATTTATCTATTAACCCCTTAAGGACCACGGGTTTTTCTGTTTTTGCACTTTCGTTTTTTCCTCCTCACCTTTTAAAAATCATAACCCTTTCAATTTTGCACCTAAAAATCCATATGATGGCTTATTTTTTGCGCCCCCAATTCTACTTTGCAGTGACATCAGTCATTTTACCCAAAAATCTATGGCAAAACGGAAAAAAAAATCATTGTGCGACAAAATTGAAGAAAAAACGCCATTTTGTAACTTTTGGGTGCTTCCGTTTCCACGCAGTACATTTTTCGGTAAAAATGACACCTTATCTTTATTCTGTAGGTCCATAGGATTAAAATGATACCCTTCTTATATAGGTTTGATTTTGTCGTACTTCTGTAAAAAATCATAACTACATGCAGAAAAATGTATACGTTTAAAATTGTCATCTTCTGACCCCTATAACTTTTTTATTTTTTCACATATGGGGCGGTATGAGGGCTCATTTTTTGCGCCGTGATCTGAAGTTTTTAGCGGTACCATTTTTGTATTGATCGGACTTTTTGATCGCTTTTTATTCATTTTTTTCATGATATAAAAAGCGACCAAAAATACAATATTTTGGACTTTGGAATTATTTTGCGCGTACGCCATTGACCGTGCAGTTTAATTAATTATATATTTTTATAGTACGGACATTTACGCACGCGGTGATACCATATATGTTTATATTTATTTTTATTTACATGGTGTTTTTTTATGGGAAAAGGGGGGTGATTTGAACTTTTATTAAGGAAAGGGTTAAATCACATTTATTAACTTTTTTTTTTTACACTTTTTTTTGCAGTGTTATAGCTCCCATAGGGACCTATAACACTGCACACACTGATCTTTTACCCTGTTCACTGCAAAGCCATAGCTTTTCAGTGATCAGTGTTGTCGGCAGTCGATTGCTCAAGCCTGAATCTCAGGCTTGGAGCAATCAGTCGCCGCGGGGGACAAGCCGGAGGCAGGTAAGAGGACCTCCGCTGGTGTCCCAGCTGATTGGGACACCGCATTTTCACTGTGGCAGCTTTCACTTTCGGTTTAGACGCGGCGTTCAACTTTGAACGCAGCGTCTAAAGGGTTAATAGTGCGCGACTCCGCGATCGCTGCCACGCGCTATTAGCCCCGGGTCCCGGCTTCAGATACATGCTAGGACAGACCCGATATGACGCGGGGTCACCGCGTGACCCCGAGTTATATCGTGGGAGCCGGCCAAGGAAGTAAACATACGTCCTTGGTCGTTAAGGGGTTAATACTATGTAGCAGTGTTCCTTCAGCTGTTTATAAACTTTAACTCCATGCATCGACAGATGGACTTAGTTGTAGTTTTGCAACAGATGGAGGCACCCCTCATTACTATATAGTATAGCATATATATATATATATATATATATATATATATATATATATATATACACACACACATATTCTTTATAGTTTATGGGCTGTTTTAGGGCTAATATTGGGCAGAAGGGCAAATTTTAGTAAATTACATGTTATTAGTATTGTGAAAGGAACAGGCCGTATAGCAGGTGTCTAGCAGGATGGGAATGGTTGTTTAGTAACATTCCGAGTGTTGGGGCTGGTCAAGGGACTGCGGCAGAAAACAATAGTTATGAGGAAGTGAGCACAGAGCGGCAGCAAAAGAATACTGGGACCTGTAGTTTATAGACAGCGTGCAGGAAAGGGAACAAGTAGGAGGGCAGAAAGGCATATCAGAGCCATGTACAGGAGATAAAATGGTCAAAGTAGAATAATAGATGCAAGGTTAATGTCCTATACTGATCTAAGTTTTTTTTTTTTCTTATTCCATTTGTTGGATAACCCCCTTTTAAGTCTAATGATATAACATCCACTTGACTTTGTCAAATCTCTTCTATAATCCATAGAGGATGCAGGATGTACCTGTAAGTCCTGGCTGCCTGGGACACCAAGCCCTACATGTATGTCCAGAGTCTCATCTGGACTATGTAGTAAGCGCAGAAGGTGTGCTTGCTTCATAGACCATAGGTCATGGGCCCACTGTTACGGCATCTGAAGTAGGACGACACAAGTATTGCGGAGGCTTTCAAAAACTCAATGGAACACCCACTGTATAATTGCACGGGTCCGATAAGTCAAGATGGAGGTCCACTCATCTGCTCCTGGGCTGGCTTCAGTGATCATATTCTATAGTCAGGTCATAAAAGTAGATCAATGATCAGTAATATGCCTATGCATCACCGCAACCCCTGTTCAGTTGCATTAGACTGGCTCCATAGACTTTTAAAATGGGGCCTCCTAGAGCCAGGGAGCGAAGCACTTAAGGGGCACGTCTCTGAACTTGTAATGATTGATGGGGATCTAAACATTGAGACCTCTACTGATCAAAACTCTTGACATGTGAATCTGTCAAAGTTGCCTCCTGTCCCTGTTATTTGTTCTGCATATTAAGCCCTTGTTGCCCTTCGGAGGTCCAGTTCTCACCTCAAAGGGGTGATGACATGAAATAAATTTAACCCCTTAAGGACCAGAGTTTTTTTGTTTTTGCACTTTCGTATTTTCCACCTTGTCCTTCTAAAAATCAGAACACTTTCAATTTTGTACCTACAGACTCATATGAGGTTTTTTGCACCACTTTGTAATGTCATCAATCATTTCACCCAAAAATTTATGACGAAACCAGAAAAAAATGATTTGTGGGGCAAAATTAGAAAACAAAAATGCTATTTTTGTAACTTTTGGGGGCTTCCGATTCTACGCAATGCTCTTTTTGGTAAAAATGACACCATGTTTTTATTCTGTAGGTCCGTACGATTACAATGATACTCAATATATAATTGTTTCTTTTACTACAAAAAAAACAGTAAATGTGCAGCAATGTTTTTTTGGGACAGCAGTGGCTTCCTCTGTGGTATTCTCCCATGAAATCCATTCTTGTTATCACATATTATAGATTTGCTAGCAGGGATGTTTGTGCCAGAGACTTTTGTAAGTGTTTAGCAGACACTCTAGGATTCTTCTTTACCTTATTGAGCAGTCTGGGCTGTGCTCTTGCAGTCATCTTTACAGGATGGCCACTCCTAGGGAGAGTAGCAGCAGTGCTGAACTTTCTCCATTTATAGACAATTTGTCTTACCATGGACTAGTGAACAGCAAGGCTTTTGGAGATACTTTTATAACCCTTTCCAGCTTTATGCAAGTATTATCACCGACTAGGAAATCACTTACATAGTTATGTGATCCTATGTTATCGTAATGATAAATGTCAAGAGGATCTAAGCAAGAAAAGTCACCGAGTAGTCGTCCTCATGATCAATACAAAATATTGTTTAAAATATAACTTTTAATGTACTACAGACTAAAATTAGAAGATGACAATTGAACTAAGGTATGTGCTACTTGTACTAAATAGTGCTAGGGAGCCCGGGGGTGTGCAGACCCAAATCTTAAGGATAGATAAGTGAACCACGCCTATAGTAGATATAGATGGATAATCTAAGATAGGAGCGACTAGGTTCCTGTATTAGAAAATGTAAATGTATGATTATTCAACAATGAAATAATTCAAGGATTAGAGAGATGGAGGGATATGTGCCCACTATGATAAATAAACCCATCCCTCTTTCCCTGCCTTTTGAGGGACCCACCTCCTTAACAGGGTGGCCTCAACCACGGTGACGTTCCCTGCTCTCACTAAGTGAGGGGAAAAAACAACAAAATGAGACAATAGATAGAAGGGGATAGGGCGGCACAACCCAAGGCTCCAAAAACAAAGTGTGTGTGATAACCACAATAGTGAAAAAACAATCAAAAAATAACCCAACTCCAACGCGTTTCACCTGTCAAATTTAAACAGGATCATCAGGGAGAAACGTGGCACCAAACATAAACATTAGTGATAGTGATAGCACCGATTTAAAAGACAGGGCACTTATGATGACCAAGTATTCCCTAAGAGCGCAGCGAACCAGACCCAGATAGTAGCTAATTCCTCCAAATTTGCCCTCCTAGTGTGGGATGTACACTAGGTGCATGAGGTATGCCACATATAATAAATTGTGCCCTATGCAAAGTAGAGGCTATTAATAGCCATGATGTTTACTCATTACAGACATGTACACCAACAACAAAAAAATAGTTTTTCTTTGCATAATTTGCTAGCATAGATATAGATGCAAAAATATACATATACCTAAGTACTCTGGATTATTAAAGTAGATACAAGTGGTGACGTAATAGACAATATCACCATTAACCATTACCAGAAAATATGCATAGGTACCATGAAGTAGTTGTGATTGGTCAGAGATACGTCAGGGGGTGACTTAGTGTTAGTGCACTAGTAGATGGGTGCACTACACACAATGATAGCAACGCGATAGGAGCTACCACTAAATAAACATAAATACATAAACTGCCTAGCCTGGCAGGTATATTGAGTATAGCCAATAAATCACAGACTGGGACCAAAATGTTGGATAGCTGGCATAGATATTCAAGATATTCAAAGATATAGAGAAAGGCTAGTGGAGTGTAATGGCACCCCAGCAGCAGGTATACTTAGCACCCCCAGACGATGGTACACTTAGGGCATCCGGTCTTACTGGGCTGGCGACATGCTCAGATGTGTTAAACAGAGTGTACCAGCTGATTTTAAATAGTGCGCATCTTACCTGGCGACCAGTCAGAGCCAGTGGCGCATAATGTGACGTCAGACGCCGGGCGCAAGCAGCGCGTCACTGATCTGTAAATGTCAGTGAAGCGGTCACATGCGTTTACGAGGATGCGGCACTATGGCGCATGCGCGGTATAGCCGCGCCTCCAGACAGGAACTGAATACAATCCAGAGACGCATCACGTGACCTACTTAGGTCACGTGAGCGTTCCAAATGCCGTAAATGGGTTCCGGAAGGTATGTGACATGTAAATAAAGCAAATATTAATTCCATAGCCACCCAAATTATGCAATCCTATATTTGGAGCTAATGTTTTGCATAGAGATGGAAAATTGGTGTTGTTATGTGAACGATCGCTGCTATATATGATGTACTTAAAGTACAACAAAAGTTAATAAAAGATAGACTGACCAGACAATGATGTCAGTCAGTAAGTCCCTATTTTTTAGTATGATAATAGGATAAAAAAAGGGGGGGACAATTCTAGATAAGCTGTCAATAATAGTTAATTCTGATGAAATATCAATCTTAAAAATGATAATCCAAGAGGGAGATCTAGCTATCAGCATATAGTAAATACGTATATATGTATTAATTGATGACCAAAAATTACTAAAGGAATGGGGGATTACTCCCCAATATGAGAAAGAAGGGGGGGCAAATTTTAACCAGATAAAGGGATTGCCATCTGTTCGGGTGTATTATCAAATAAAGGAGGTAAATGACAAATGTTCATTCAGCCCCTCAAGGAGGTGGGTCCCTCAAAAGGCAGGGAAAGAGGGATGGGTTTATTTATCATAGTGGGCACATATCCCTCCATCTCTCTAATCCTTGAATTATTTCATTGTTGAATAATCATACATTTTCTAATACAGGAACCTAGTCGCTCCTATCTTAGATTATCCATCTATATCTACTATAGGCGTGGTTCACTTATCTATCCTTAAGATTTGGGTCTGCACACCCCCGGGCTCCCTAGCACTATTTAGTACAAGTAGCACATACCTTAGTTCAATTGTCATCTTCTAATTTTAGTCTGTAGTACATTAAAAGTTATATTTTAAACAGCTTTATGCAAGTCAACAATTCTTAATAGTATGTCTTCTGAGAGCTCTTTTGTGCGAGGCATCACTCACATCAGGCAATGCTTCTTGTGAAAAGCAAACCCAGAACTGGTGGGTGTTTTTTATAGGGCAGGGCAGCTGTAATCTACAAATCCAATCTCATCTCATTGATTGGACTCCAGTTGGATGACACCTCACTCCAATTAGCTCTTGGAGAGGTAATTAGTTTTGGGGTTCACATACTTTTTTACACTTGCACTGTGAATGTTTACATGTTGTGTTCAATAAAAACATGGTAAGATTTAATTCTTTGTGTGTTATTAGTTTAAGCAGACTGCGATTGTCTATTGTTGTGACTTAGATGAACATCAGATTACATTTTATGACCAATTTGTGCATAAATCCATATAATTTCAAAGGGTTCACATACTTTTTCTTGCAACTGTATAATCCTGGTCAGTGCATCAGGCATCACCACAGTTATATCACCTGTGAAAGACTAAGGAAATCCTGAAAACATGACCTGTTGGGGGGCCTTGAGGACCGTGCTTGAGAAACATTACTCTAAACTGCTGACACTGCTTGGGCAAGGAGACACATAGGGGAGAATTAATCATTATTGGTGTAGGTGAACAGTTTTTATCCACCTTTATTTTGTGTGGTGTTAAAGGGGTACTCCGGCGCTAAGACATCTTATCCCCTATCCAAAGGATAGGGGATAAGATGCTGGATCGTGGGGGTCCCGACGCTAGGGACCCCCGTGATCTTTCATGCAGCACCCCGTTACCATCAGCCTCCGGAGCATGTTCGCTCCAGGTCTGATGACTGCCGATCACGGGGCCGGAGTATTGTGACATCACGGCTCCGCACCTGTGTGATGTAATGCTCCGCCCCCTCAATGCAAGCCTATGGGAGGGGGTGTGACAGCGGTCACGCCCCCTCCCAAAGGCTTGCATTGAGGGGGCGGAGCCGTAACATCACAATACTCCAGTCCCATGATGGTCAGTCATCAGACCCGGAACAAACATGCTTCGGGGGCTGATGGTAGCATGGTGCTGCGTGAAAGATCACGGGGGTCCCCAGTGGCGGGACCCCTGTGATCAGGCATCTTATCCCCTATCCTTTGGATAGGGGATAAGATGTCTTAGTGCCGGAGAACCCCTTTAATGTGTACATCTTGTTGAAGAGAAATTTGCAACTTATTCTACACACACCAAAAAACTAAACCATATCTGGGCTGGTGTATATTTGGAGGTGTTTGTGCAAAAGTTAGCAACAATTTTAAATGGCCACTGTCATTAAAATATTTTGACACATCTAAGCCACATGTCAAAAGTTTTGATCAGTGAAGGTCCGAGACGAAAGAAGTTCGTATTCATCACCTTCTTCTCCCGGCTCTGTGTCACATGATCGAGACAAAGTCGCCATGTAAGTCTATAAGAGTGTCCCGATCACGTGAGGCAGATGGTGGGCAAGCAGTCTTTTCACAGCTTTTGACATGTCACATGTTTCTCCTAATGACAGGTGCCCTTTAAAAGTTGCACATTATAATTCAGTTACTACTGCAATCGCCCAAAGTAAAACTGAATTCAATAGAGCACATTTTCCAAAAGTGCGGTGTGGAAATGCCTGCAATAATTTGCAACATTTAAAAACACAATGATAAATTCACCCCAAATAGTTTTTACTTTTATGCTTAAAATTGCTGTATTCTGACCCCTACATCTTTTTTTCTATTTCTTTTCATGGGTTTTTTTGAGGGATCAGTGATCTTTAGTTTATTTTTGGTACTACTTCTGCATATATGTGACTTTCTGTTCACTTTTTATTCCATATTTTCTGGATGTCATAACCAAAAATCCGAGCAGGGTTCAAGGGAAGGGAGTTCTGAAGGCGTTCAGCCTCCATTGCATATTTATGTGAATGACAACAGTCCTGTGCTCCACAGTTCTGTCAGTAGACATTACAGCAGGCCTGTGCTCACATAGTTGCTCCACAGCCTGTCAGTACACATTACAGCAGGCCTGTGCTCACTTAGTTGCTCCACAGCCTATCCGTACACATTACAGGAGGTCTGTGCTCACTTAGTTGCTCCACAGCCTGTCAGTACACATTACAGCAGGCCTGTGCTCACTTAGTTGCTCCACAGCCTATCAGTACACATTACAGCAGGCCTGTGCTCACTTAGTTGCTCCACAGCCTATCCGTACACATTACAGGAGGTCTGTGCTCACTTAGTTGCTCCACAGCCTGTCAGTACACATTACAGCAGGCCTGTGCTCACTTAGTTGCTCCACAGCCTATCAGTACACATTACAGGAGGTCTGTGCTCACTTAGTTGCTCCACAGCCTATCAGTACACATTACAGCAGGCCTGTGCTCACTTAGTTGATCCACAGTCCTGTCAGTACACATTACAGGAGGAATGTGCTCACTCAGTTGCTCCACAGCCTGTCAGTAAACATTACAGCAGGCCTGTGCTCACATAGTTGCTCCACAGCCTGTCAGTACACATTACAGCAGGCCTGTTGTTCACTTAGTTGCTCCACAGCCTGTCAGTACACATTACAGCAGGCCTGTGTTCACTTAGTTGCTCCACAGCCTGTCAGTACACATTACAGCAGGCCTGTGTTCACTTAGTTGCTCCACAGCCTGTCAGTACACATTACAGCAGGCCTGTGTTCACTTAGTTGCTCCACAGCCTGTCAGTACACATTACAGCAGGCCTGTTGTTCACTTAGCTGCTCCACAGCCTGTCAGTACACATTACAGCAGGCCTGTGCTCACTTAGTTGATCCACAGTCCTGTCAGTACACATTACAGCAGGCCTGTGCTCACTCAGTTGCTCCACAGCCTGTCAGTACACATTACAGCAGGCCTGTGCTCACATAGTTGCTCCACAGCCTGTCAGTACACATTACAGCAGGCCTGTGCTCACATAGTTGCTCCACAGCCTGTCAGTACACATTACAGCAGGCCTGTGCTCACTCAGTTGCTCCACAGCCTGTCAGTACACATTACAGCAGGCCTGTTGTTCACTTAGTTGCCCCACATCCTGCCAGTACACATTACAGCAGGCCTGTGCTCACATAGTTGCTCCACAGCTTGTCAGTACACATTACAGCAGGCCTGTGCTCACTTAGTTGCTCCACAGCCTGTCAGTACACATTACAGCAGGCCTGTGCTCACTCAGTTGCTCCACAGCCTGTCAGTACACATTACAGCAGGCCTGTGCTCACTCAGTTGCTCCACAGCCTGTCAGTACACATTACAGCAGGCCTGTGCTCACTCAGTTGCTCCACAGCTTGTCAGTACACATTACAGCAGGCCTGTGCTCACATAGTTGCTCCACAGCTTGTCAGTACACATTACAGCAGGCCTGTTGTTCACTTAGTTGCTCCACAGCCTGTCAGTACACATTACAGCAGGCCTGTGCTCACTCAGTTGCTCCACAGCCTGTCAGTACACATTACAGCAGGCCTGTTGTTCACTTAGTTGCCCCACAGCCTGTCAGTAAACATTACAGCAGGCCTGTGCTCACATAGTTGCTCCACAGCCTGTCAGTACACATTACAGCAGGCCTGTGCTCACATAGTTGCTCCACAGCCTGTCAGTACACATTACAGCAGGCCTGTGCTCACTCAGTTGCTCCACAGCCTGTCAGTAAACATTACAGCAGGCCTGTGCTCACATAGTTGCTCCACAGCCTGTCAGTACACATTACAGCAGGCCTGTGCTCACATAGTTGCTCCACAGCCTGTCAGTACACATTACAGCAGGCCTGTTGTTCACTTAGTTGCCCCACAGCCTGTCAGTAAACATTACAGCAGGCCTGTGCTCACATAGTTGCTCCACAGCCTGTCAGTACACATTACAGCAGGCCTGTGCTCACATAGTTGCTCCACAGCCTGTCAGTACACATTACAGCAGGCCTGTGCTCACTCAGTTGCTCCACAGCCTGTCAGTAAACATTACAGCAGGCCTGTGCTCACATAGTTGCTCCACAGCCTGTCAGTACACATTACAGCAGGCCTGTGCTCACATAGTTGCTCCACAGCCTGTCAGTACACATTACAGCAGGCCTGTTGTTCACTTAGTTGCCCCACAGCCTGTCAGTAAACATTACAGCAGGCCTGTGCTCACATAGTTGCTCCACAGCCTGTCAGTACACATTACAGCAGGCCTGTGCTCACATAGTTGCTCCACAGCCTGTCAGTACACATTACAGCAGGCCTGTGCTCACTCAGTTGCTCCACAGCCTGTCAGTAAACATTACAGCAGGCCTGTGCTCACATAGTTGCTCCACAGCCTGTCAGTACACATTACAGCAGGCCTGTGCTCACATAGTTGCTCCACAGCCTGTCAGTACACATTACAGCAGGCCTGTTGTTCACTTAGTTGCCCCACAGCCTGTCAGTAAACATTACAGCAGGCCTGTTGTTCCCTACAGTCGTACAGAGGGCAGCACTCTGCCCATAGAGTTACTCTCCACGGACGTGAACGCGCCGACGTCATTACGGCACGTATTATCGGTTTCTATTCCGCGGTGCACAGCTTTTTCCCTGAAAATAGAAGGAAATGACATTTTGTGACGCCACTTCCGCTTAGCCGCCAGTTCTGCGTGAACGCCATCCGGGAAGTTTTCAGTGTTGTGCGAGGCTCGGAAGGGCCGCGTGTGAAGACGCACCGTGAAAATGAGGCGCAGTAAGCCCGAGATCCAGAAATACATCGAGAGCGTCCAGAACAGCGCGCCTTCTCCCCGGGAGGTGAGTCCCCTCCTCCCGCCCTCCTCGCTGCACACAGCCGGCATCTCGCCGGAACTCCAGTAGTGCCGGCCCCGGCATCCCTAAGGGTTCCGTGTTAGTGTTCCGCTCGTCAGTCACACTCGCATTGTGTGTCCGCATTGTACTGTGTAACAGATGAAGGAGGCGCCATCAGTTCTGCGCTGTCCTGGAGATGTATCTGATTTGGAAGAGATCTCTGATTCCATGTGGTCAGAGCACTACTGATCGGCACTGGCAGCGGCACTCTGTGCTCAGTGCTCGGGGTCCACCTGTCTTATTTGGGGCTCTAGTAATCAGACCTCTGCCGGTCACACATCTAGGTGCACGGGATCTATCTTTAGGGTAGTCACATGGACAGGATCTGCTGCAGTTTTCAATGAAAGCTAAATGATTGAAAATAGCATTGAATCTGCTTGAGATCCTGCACTGTGTGAATACACTCTTAGGGTAGGGTCACATGGATCGGATCCGCAGCATAGTTTATGCTGTGGATCCACTGATGATGGACCCTACAATGTGCCTCCAGCTGTTCCTGCTCATAGCAGCAATCCACCGCTACAAGTACTGTATACACACTGTATGCGCGCCGGAGACACTTCTGGGCATGGTCTGCAACCCTGCGATGTATGGTGTGTTTTGACTTTCATTTTTAAATCCTCCGAGGGGAGCCCTGAATGGCCGGTACTGAGGAGCCAATCAGGGCTCTCTGCGGGAGATTTAAAAATGAACATTGTGAGTAGCAGGGGGGCATATCTATATTAAAAGCGCTGTGGGGGCAAGATATAAAGCACTGGGGGGGGGGCGCAGACATAGCCTATATATCTAGCCCCCCTAGCGCATTTATAATATGCCCCCTGCAGCACATTTATCTCTATCTATCTATATATATATATATACACATACATACAGTAACCCCCCGACCTACGATGGCCCCGACATATGATAAAATCGACATACGATGGCATCTCAGAGGCCATCGCATGTCGATGTCAGCATCGACATACAATGCTTTTATATGTCGGGGCCATCGCATTAACTGCTATCCGACAGCGCAAAATGCTTAAGCAGCTGTCGGATAGCAGTTTAAGCATCCCGGGCAGGTTTGCTTACCTATTCCCGCTGCTCCGGGTCCACTTTGCGATCCTCCGGTGTCTTGCGCATCTTCTCCAGGGTCCGGGCCTTGCTTTCTGGCGTCGTTATTACGTCACTACGCACGCCGCGCCGGCGCACCAACGTAACAACGTCACCAGAAAGCGAGGCCCGGACACTGCAGAAGATGCGCAAGACACCGGAGGATCGCGAAGAAGACACCGGAGCAGCGGGACAGCATCAGGAGCGGTGAGGACCTGGTCCGGAGTGACGGGGACAGGTGAGTACAGCTTCCTATACTTTACATTGCACAGATCCCTCAACATACGATGGATTCGACAAACGATGGGTCGTTTGGAACGAATTACCATTGTATGTTGAGGGACCACTGTGTGTGTGTGTGTGTGTGTGTGTGTGTGTAATAAATATATATATATATAATTAGGGATCGACCAATTATCGGTTTGGCCGATAATGACGATTTTGGGCATTATCGGTAATTACCTTGCCGATAATGACCCGCCCACCGCCCCTGCCCCATTGCCTCCCCCATCCCCGGTTTTATAATTACCTGTTCCCGGGGCCCACGCTACTTCTGGCTCCTGCTGCGTCCTGCGTTACGCTGTGCGCAATGACGAGTGACGTGCGCGACGTGACGTCACCGTCAGTGTGCCCAGTGACAGCTCAGGAGGATGCCACCGGAGCCAGATGTAGAGTGGACCCCGGAAACAGGTAATTATAAAACCGGGGATGGGGGGAGGCAATGGGGCCGGTGCGGCGGGTCGGTCGCGGTGCGGCAGTGGGGGGAGCGGTGGCGGTGATAGGACTCAGGACCCCCGGACAGGCAGGGGGAGAGAAGCGGGTGGCGGCGGCGGCCTATGGCACTGCAAAAGCCACTGCAGTGCATTGATTTTAAGCGCCCGCTTTAAATCAATGATCTGCAGCGGTGTCGCGGGGGGATAAATAGCCGATAACTTATACCGGAATATTGGTATAAGTTATCGGCCCTAACCTCCACCGATTATCGGTATCGGCCCTAAAAAAAAAAAAGATATAGGTCGATCCCTAAATATATATATGTATATAATCTCCATACATCCATCCTCCACAGCGCATGTATAATGTACCCTCGCAGCGCAGCCATCTATATACATATGTCCCCGCTGCGATATGAATGAAAAAGCATTCTAGCGCAGTGCGGTATATGTATATAGAAGCGCTGTGGGGGACAGATAACGCTATATATATATGTCCCGTCCCCCCCCCCCCCCAGACGTCTGCTGGCACTATGCACTGCTAATAGAAATACTTCTCATTCATAGCGCTGCAGGGGTATATGTATATAGAAGCGCTGGGGGGGGGGGGGGGGGGGGGGGGGGAGATATATAATATATAATATTTCGTTATCTGTCCCCCACAGCGCTTCCATATACATATACTGGCGCTGCGCTAGAATGCTTTTTCATTCATATCGCAGCGGTGACATATGTATATAGATGGCTTCGCTGCGAGGGTACATTATACATTTATTAATGCGCCGGTGGGGGGGTATACACTTATCAATGCGCCTGTGGGGGATGTATATGTGTGTATGTATTAGGGATCGACCAATATTCACGATTTTGGACGTTATCTGTAATGACCAGTTGCCGTGATAGGACTCAGGACCCCAGGACAGGCAGGGGGAGAGAAGCGGGCGACGGTCTCTGGCACCGCAAAAGCTGCTGCAGTTCATTGATTTAAAGCGTCCGCCCGAATAGCTGTATAAGTTATCGGCTATCGGCCCTAACCTCCACAGAATATCAATATCGGCCATAAAAAATGATCCCTAGTGTGTATATATATATATATATATATATATATATATATATATATATGTGTGTGTGTGTGTATAATAAATTTGAGTAGCCGTATTAGTCCAGTGATGCTTGTCTCTACAAAATGCTGTTAGTCCAATAAAAAAAGTTATTAAAAGATACTGCAACATTTTTTGATTTGCGCATATTTATATACATATATGTATTTTCAGGGCTGCCCCTCGTGACGGCCATCGCGCCCCTTCCCATAGACTTTTGCTGAGGGGGCGGGCGTGATGTCACGAAGGGGGTGGGCGTGACGTCACAAGGGACGGCCCTGAACACGGAAGCCCGCACACAGCGTCCGGAACAGTAAACTTCCGGACGCTGGGGAGCGGAGCTTCTGACACGGCAGCGGAGTACCCCTTTAATAACTTAGTCATTGTTGTCCTCTGCACTACCTTTTAGTGATGGTGATCCTAACCCAACCTCAGCAACATAGGCTTTTTTTTTTTACCCGTGCTCAACAAAAGCCCTTGTGATTAGCAATTGCTCATCAGGTGATCGATTGGATTGGGCAACTCTAAAAATCATTCCACCCTCCCTTTGTTACCAGGGGGTGTGTGACCATCAATGATGGAAATGAATGGCCACTCAACCATCCAGCCCTATGAATAGGCTCATTGAGTGCTCATCTGTCAGACTGGTACCTCTATCAACATGGATCTGCCTATCTAAAAGAGCCCTTAATCGGCAACACATCTTGCTGTGTAAAGGTGAATCTGCAATAATTCATGCTGACCTGCATGATGATTAACCGGTCACCAAATACACTTTTCTAAACTATCTCAGGCTATGTTCCCTAACTACTCCTAACACCCCACCACCCTTAACCCCCCCCAAAAAAAAATATCAGAGCTTTGAAAAGCTCTGTATCTTACCTTTCTTCTTGCTCAAACAGTGCAATCTCCCAGCAGGAGAAAGTGGGTGTTTCCCAGCAGGCATGACATCACTGAAGCCTGCTGGGGACCTTTTCTGCCCTCACATGGTTGCAGTTCTGTGATGAATAGAAGACTTTAAGCTCTGTGCAGCAGCTTTCAGTCTGTAGCTTTCAGTGAAGCTCTGTGTAGCTGTCAATCAAGCTCAGCACAGAGAAGCACTAACTGAGTTTGGTCTCCTGCCATTGCAAGCAGGAGACCAAAATCTGATATTATGACCAGACAGAATGTGTTCTGGCCAAGAAGGGAGACCTAGTGGCGAGAAGTATACAGCAGAAAACGAACATAATTTTTTTTTTTTTTTTTTTTTTTTTTTTTAAATGGAAGCCAATTACAAAAGTTATTTATTTGGCATAAGGAATCAAATATTAAAAATCATCTTTTGGGACAGTGCCCATTTAAAGTGGTTATCCGGCGGGAGGGGGACTTTCAGGAGAATGCCTATTCTGTTTCACAGCCCTTTTGGACCCTAATAAAAGATATAGCTAAAACTTATAAATTTATGGATATGCTTTAAAATCAACTTATTATATTATGACTATAATTGTGTGACATGCATAAATGAACCAAAATACCACAACACCTGTAAATGACCATAGTAGTCCAAAGTCAGTCCTGACTAATGGGCTACTTAATAGATACCAAATGTGGTGAGCATGGAGTCATACGTCGGTCCCCCAGGATAGACAGGCCGACGCACATCCGTAATGTACAATCTCTCCCGAAATTAGGTTAGAGCAGACAAGTATAACAACTTAAATTGCTCTACCAGATCCTATACCTACAACCAGATCCTAAGCATACAACAATGACCTATGACAGGAGCTTGTGACTCACCACTGATTTTACCTTAAATTATATCACCTCTTGTGCAAAAAATTGTGAATGAAAAAAATAAACATTACAGTCCAATGGCAGTCAGATGTATACAGTTGAAACAGTTCTTGACGTATACCTCTCACAGATATCACTGTTAGGGTATACAATGCCATCTTTCACTTGTCTCCTTTTAATAACACTATTTTTATGAATTTATATATTTTTTTTAAATTAATGTTTAACCCCTTAACGACGCAGGACGTATATTTACGTCCTGCGCCGGCTCCCGCGATATGAAGCGGGATCGCGCCGCGATCCCGCATCATATCGCGTGGGTCCCGGTGCTAATCAACGGCCGGGACCCGCGGCTAATACCACACATCGCCGATCGCGGCGATGTGCGGTATTAACCCTTTAGAAGCGGCGGTCAAAGCTCACCGCCGCTTCTAAAGCGAAACTGAAAGTATCCCGGCTGCTCAGTCGGGCTGTTCGGGACCGCCGCGGAACAGCTGATCGGACACCGGGAGGGCTCTTACCTGCCTCCTCGGTGTCCGATCGACAAATGACTGCTCCGTGCCTGAGATCCAGGCAGGAGCAGTCAAGCGCCGATAATGCTGATCACAGGCGTGTTAATACACGCCAGTGATCAGCATAGGAGATCAGTGTGTGCAGTGTTATAGGTCCCTATGGGACCTATAACACTGCAAAAAAAAGTGTTAATAAAGGTCATTTAACCCCTTCCCTAATAAAAGTTTGAATCACCCCCCTTTTCCCATAAAAAAAATAAAACAGTGTAAAAAAATAAATAAATAAACATATGTGGTATCGCCGCGTGCGTAAATGTCCGAACTATAAAAATATATCATTAATTAAGCCGTACGGTCAACTTTCGGTCTTCCCGTTCTGCCCACCCACAATAGGCGAGGCAGAATGGGGAAACCGACAGGGACCGGCGCCGGAGGTCCGCTTACCCATTGTCGGCGGTGGAGGCGACGATAGGAGGTGGTGATCGGCAGCAGAAGACGGCGATGCGGCTCCCTGGATCCTACGTAAGCCGGGGAGTTGCCTAGCAACATCTCGAGGGCTACAGTTTGAGACCACTATACAGTGGTCTCTAAACTGTAGCCCTCCAGAGGTTGCAAATGGGATTTGTAGTTTTGCAACAGCTGGAGGGCTACAGTTTGGAGATCACTGTGCCGTGGTCTCTAAACTGTAGCCCTCCAGCTGTTGCAAAACTGCAAATCCCAGCATGCCCAAACAGCAAACAGCTGTCTCAGCATGCTGGGAGTTGTAGTTGCGTACCTCCAGCTATTGCATAGCTACATCTCCCAGCATGCCCTTCGGCGATCATTACATGCCGGGAGTTGTAGTTTTGCAACAGCTGGAGGCGCACTAGTTTGAAAATACTGAGTTAGGTAACAGAACCTAACTGAAGGTTTTCCAACCAGTGTGCCTCCAGCTGTTGCAAAAGTACAACTCCGAACATGCACGGTCAGTACATGCTGGGAGTTTTAGTTTTGAAACAGCTGTAGGTTTGCCCCTGCCCCATGTGAATGTACAGGGTACATTCACACGGGCGAGTTTACACTAAGTTTCCTGCTTGAAGTATGCATTGCGGCAAATTTTTTCACTGCAGCGCAAACTCCTAGCGGGAAACTCACTGTAAACCTCCGCCATTGCGAATGTACCCTAAAAACTACACTACACTAATGCATAATAAAGGGTAAAACACTACATATACACCCACTTATACTGTCCCCCCACCAATAAAAATGAAAAACGTATCGTACGGCAGTGTTTCCAAAACGGAGCCTCCATATGTTGCAAAACAAACTCCCAGCATTTCCGGACAGCCACTGACTGTCCAGGCATGCTGGGAGTTTAGCAACAGCTTGAGGCACCTTGTTTGGGAAACACTGGTGTCGAATACCCATATGTCCACCCCTATGCAATCCCTAATTTAGTCCTCAAATGCGCATGGCGCTCTCTCACTTCGGGGCCCTGTCTTATTTCAAGTAAACAGTTTAGGGCCACGTTTGGGATATGTCGGTACTTGGGAGAAATTGCACTACACATTTTGGGGGGGCTTTTTCTCCTTTTACCCCTTATGAAAAAGAAAAGTTGGGGGCTACACCAGCCTGTTAGTGTAAATTTTTTTTTATTCTGACATGCTAGTGTTGCCCCATACTTTTTATTTTCACAAGCCGTAAAAGGAAAAAAAGACCCCCAAAATTAGTAACGCAATTTCTCCTGAGCACGGAATTGCCCCATATGTGGGCGTAAAATGCTCTGCGGGCACACAACAAGGCTCAGGAGTGAGAGTGCACTATGTACAGTTAAGGCCTAAATTGGTGATTTGCCGTGAGACGTGGAGAAGCAGACTTCGTACCAAGAGACGCCACACCCACGTGTGCTGGGTACGTGCGTGCGTGCGTTTCCCAGACGTGGAGGACGAATGGGGCAATCTGACATGGACGCAAAAAAAAATATCGACATGTGACCCCATTTTGGAAACTACACCCCTCACGGAACGTAACAAGGGGTATAGTGAGCCTTAACAACCCACAGGTGTTTAAATAAAATTCTTCAAAGTTGGATGGAAAAATGAGAAAAAAAAGTTTTCACTAAAATGCTTGTTACCCTAAATTTTTTATTTTCACAAGGGAAAATAGGGAAAAAAGCTCCCCAAAATTTGTAACCCCATTTCTTCTGAGTAAGAACATACCCCATATGTGGATGTAAACTGCTCTCATGTAATGTAATAAGGGGTACAGTGAGCATTTACGCCCCACAGGTGTCTGACAGATGTTTGGAACAGTGGTTTGTGAAAATGAAAAATGCTATTTTTTGCACAGCCCACTGTTCCAAAGATCTGTCAAACGCCAGTGGGGTGTAAATACTCACTGCATCCCTTATTAAATTCTGTGAGGGGTGTAGTTTCCAAAATGGGGTCACATGAGGGGGGTTCACTGTTCTGGCACCACGGGGGCTTTGTAAACGCACATGGCCACTGACTTCCATTCCAAAAAAATTTATTTCCAAAAGCTCAATGGCGCTCCTCCTCTTCTGAGCATTGTAGTGCGCCAGCAGAGCACTTGACATCCACACATGGGGTATTTTCACACTTGGAAGAAATGAGGTAACAAATTTTGGGGGTAATTTTTTCCTCTTACCCCTTGTAAAAATGTAAAATTTGGGGAAAAAACTGCATTTTAGTGAAGAGAATTTTTTTTTTTTTCATTTATACATCCAACTTTAACAAAAAGTCGTCAAACACCTGTGGGGTGTATAGGCTCACTGTACTCCTTGTTACGTTCCTTGAGGGGTGTGGTTTCCAAAATAGTATGCCATGTGGTGGTTTTTTATTATTATTTTTTGCTTTTCTGGCGCCATAGGGGCTTCCTAAATGTGACATGCCCCCCCAAAAACTATTTCAAAAAAACTCACTCAATATCCCAATGTCGCTCCTTCCCTTCTGAGCCCTCTACTGCACCCGCCGAACACTTTACATACACATATGAGGGTTACACTTTTTAGGAAGATTTCTCTCTTTTTACCCCTTGTAAAAATTCAAAAACTGGGTCTACTAGAACACGCCATGTAAAAATGAGGATTGTGAATGTTCTCCTTCACTTTGCTGCTATTCCTGTGAAACACCTAAAGGGATAAGATTTTGAATGTCATTTTGAATACTTTGAGGGGTGCAGTTTTTATAATGGGGTCATTTATGGTGTATTTCTAATATGAAGGTCCTTCAAATCCACTTCAAAACTGAACTGGTCCCTGTAAAAATGTGAGTTTGAAAATTTTGTGAAAAATCGGAAAATTGCTGCTGACCGTTGAAGCCCCCTGATGTCTTCCTAAAGTAAAAACTTGTCAATTTTATGATGCAAACATAAAGTAGACATATTGTATATGTGACTCAAAATATAATTTATTTGGAATATTCAACAAGTTTGGAATTTTTCAACAAAAGTATCGATAAAATGTTACCACTAACATAGAGTATGTCACAGAAAAACAATCTCTAAATCAGAATGAAAGGTAAAAGCATCCCAGAGTTATTAAAGGAGTACTCTAAATCAAAACATTTAACTGCCATTAGCAATCATTTATCAAGTTATACAATAGGCTGAATGACCTTCATAACCTATATAGCAAGCATACCGTGTTTTCACGTAATCCGGAAGTTCGTCCTCTGACTGTGAGCTATGACGCTCGTTCCGCATGTTCTGGCCATCTGTCGCCATCTTTGTAACGAAACTTCATAATTTCTGGGATCCTCCCCGCAGTCTGCCGGCCCCCACAAACCCGAGTCCGTCCCTCCCCGTCTGAATATTCATAACTCCTCTCGTTTCCTCAGCCGGCATTCTCTCTGCTGAGGAAATGCCTCCCTAACCTCCCTCCTATCATGCTGCGAGTCGCCCGCCTGCGCACTCAGCAGCATCTTCGGACCGGGCATGTGATTACTTTCATCCAGTAATATAACTGATAGTTACATCGGCGTAACTATCAGTTAGATTCACAAATCAACTTACGCATAATGTAATGGGTAGAGAACAAGTTCCATGCGGATGGGGGTGGTGGTTGGGGAAAGGGGAGGCAGAGAGGGGCGTAGTGCTGAATATTATTAGGGGTTGGGGAGCTACAGTGAGGGATGGCTTGAGACCAGAGGGACAGGCGATATGAATGCTGGGTAACGTCAATCATGACGTCACTTTGAGACGAAGTAAGAGAAATTAGAGCTTAGGGCTGTAACGGGAGAACCGCTGGACCGATTTCGGGAGATCAGCACCTCTATTTAAAGGTATTTAGATACCCTATTCTATGGGGACATTTTTTTCAATATCATAGTACTCCTTTAATGCTTAAATTGACAGTGGTCAGATGTGCACAGGGGTTAAAGGGTACTTATTAGCTGCTGAATAATACAGAGAAAATTATTTTCTTTTTGGAACACAGTGCTCTCTGCTGACATCACGAGCACAGTGCTCTCTGCTGACATCACTGTCCATCTTAGGAACTGTCCAGAGCAGCATATGTTTGCTATGGAGATTTTCTCCTACTCTGGACAGTTTTTAAAATGAGTTGTCAGCAGAGAGCACTGTGCTCGTGATGTCAGCAGAGAGCACTGTGTTCCAAAAAGAAAATAATTTTCTCTGTAGTATTCAGCAGCTAATAAGTACTGGAAGGATTATGATTTTTTTAATAGAAGTAATTTACAAATCTGTTTAACTTTCTGGCACCAGTTGATTTAAAAAAATAAATAAAAATAAATTCCACCGGAGTACCCCTTTAACATGA